>NW_027551558.1:5191396-5365140 GCF_008692635.1 Crocuta crocuta | reverse complement strand
AGGCTCCAGGCTCTGAGCTGGCAGTCAGCACAGAGCCCGACGCGGGGCTGGAACCCACGAACCGCGAGATCATGACCTAAGCGAAAGTCGGACGCTTAACCGACTAAGCCACCCAGGCGCCCCTATTATTATTATTTTTTTAAGTAAGTTTCACACCCAGTGCACAGCCCACTGTGGAGCCCAATGTGAGGCTTGAACTCACGACCCCGAGATCAAGAACTGAGCTGAGATCCACGGTTCAGCGCTTAATCGATTGAGCCACCTAGGCACCCCTCATTTTAGACAACAAAGTAATGAATAAAATTCTAGAGTCCTCTATACAAATGGGTGATTCTTTTTTTATTTTTTTATTTTTTTATTTCTAGGAGAGAGAGAGAGAGACAGCGTGAGCAGGAGAGGGTCAGAGAGAGAGGGAGTCACAGACTGAAACAGGCTCCAGGCTCTGAGCTGGCAGTCAGCACAGAGCTGACGCGGGGCTCAAACCCATGAACCACGAGATCATGACCTAAGCGAAAGTCGGACGCTTAACCGACTAAGCCACCCAGGCGCCCCAATGGGTGATTCTTAGTATATTTTCCTAGACATGAGATTGTTGAGGTAAGGAGCAAGCATGTTTGCATTTTTAATTGATATTGTCAAATTGCTCCATAGAAAAGTTGCTCATATTTTTTCCTGCCATACCCAGTGTTTGAGAAAGCCTGCCCCTTTCTTCATATCCTCAACATTAGATGTTTGTGGTTTGTTTTTTAAGTCAATTAAAAAAAAAGTTCCTGATCTAATCCATGCTTTTTTCTCATTTCCATTTTCAATTTTATTTCTTTGATTATTAGGAGAGTTGTTTTTCATGTTACATGGCTTTTGAATTTCTATCGTGAATTGATTAATCATGTTCTTTACTTGATTTTCTATTAAAGTGCTTGGCTTTTTCTTATTAATTCATAAAAGTCCTTCCCTTGGTAAAAGTTGTAATTTGGGGGGCACCTGGGTGGCTCTGTTGGTTGAGCACCTGACTTCAGTTCCAGTCATGATCTTGCAGTTTGTGAGTGTGAGCCCCACCTCAGGCTCTGTGCAGACAGTTCTGAGCCTGGAGCCTGCTTCGGATTCTGTATCTCCCTCTTTCTGTCCTTCCCCCACTCATGTTCTGTCTCTCTCTCTCTCAAAAGTAAATAAACATTAAAAAAAAATTGAAGTTGTAATTTGTATTACAATTTGTATGCTAACCATTTCAGTAGGATATTTTATAAATATTTCCCCCTTATTTTGTTTTATTAATTAACTAATCAGTTTATTTATTGTTTGGGTGAATATTTGCCATGTACAAGTTTGCATGTTTTGTAGTCAATCTTTTTTAAAGTACAATTTCTGATTCTAGTTTCAAGATAAAGTAATATATGTACTTTTGCAGTTGATATTTAAAAAAATACTTCTTAGAAGGTAGGAACTGATGTTATATATTCTGTATGGTGTGGAGGTTGGGTATTTTTAACAGCAACAAATTTAGGTATGCAAGGAAAATTCAACTACATAATAATAAACAATGGCATGCTGAGGGGAAAAAATGACCTTACCAGAAAAACAAAAGATTGAATAATTTTGCGAAGGTATTTAAAGAGAGAAGCAAAAAATCTACACACAATGCAATAGCTTACGGGAGCAACAGTTAGTTACTTTCTGGGTTTTTTTGCAAGTGTAATTGATCTTTAAAAAGTTGAAGTTCCTGGGAAAAGAAATGAAAGGCTCTGGAAAGTAGGATAATTTTGTTTAAAAATGCACAAAACTCTTTGATAATACAGCATGGTTGGGGAAATGCCAGAAATGGAGATCTAGCCACAAAAACAAAGCTGAAGTATTTTATGTCATGAAATGAAATAAAAATTTTAAAAGGATAATTTCAGCAACTTTACGGCTATTTTCCAGGAGATCACTTACAACCACAGATCTGCAGCTGTGACCAGAAATTATGTGGGTTCCCCCAGCATGGGATGAGAAAACAAGGGAGAGCTCAGAGTTCATACAAATCCAAGTCTACAGCCAAGAATAATTTAAGAACTCTAGCGATAAAAGATTAGCAACTGGCACTTAAAAGAGTGTGAAATGGAGTGTGTTTGTAGTCTTAAAAAAAAAAAAAGGAAATAAACGGAACTGAAAAGAAGAAATATATTGCTACTGTTGTTACCATATTCCCCAAGAGCTATGTGACCCCAAGCCTTCTAAGCCTACTAAGCCAAGAGGTCTTGGCTAGTCTACTCTCATCTGTCCTGATAGCCAACCTAGAAAGCTTTGAGTTATCTGGGGTTCTTTCCTTCTCTCCCTGCCTTAGACCCAAATGATGGACAGGTGACATTTGTTTTGAAGAGATTTCCTAACCCCTGGTAAAAATTACTTGCTCTTCCACTGTACTTCTAAAAGGAAGGTGCTTTTTCTGAGATTGAGTTTATCACAGCTGCTTTGTCCATGTACATCNGGAAAAGAAATGAAAGGCTCTGGAAAGTAGGATAATTTTGTTTAAAAATGCACAAAACTCTTTGATAATACAGCATGGTTGGGGAAATGCCAGAAATGGAGATCTAGCCACAAAAACAAAGCTGAAGTATTTTATGTCATGAAATGAAATAAAAATTTTAAAAGGATAATTTCAGCAACTTTACGGCTATTTTCCAGGAGATCACTTACAACCACAGATCTGCAGCTGTGACCAGAAATTATGTGGGTTCCCCCAGCATGGGATGAGAAAACAAGGGAGAGCTCAGAGTTCATACAAATCCAAGTCTACAGCCAAGAATAATTTAAGAACTCTAGCGATAAAAGATTAGCAACTGGCACTTAAAAGAGTGTGAAATGGAGTGTGTTTGTAGTCTTAAAAAAAAAAAAAGGAAATAAACGGAACTGAAAAGAAGAAATATATTGCTACTGTTGTTGCCATATTCCCCAAGAGCTATGTGAAAATTCTGCAGGCACCTCTAATGTCAGGTTCAAACAGACCCCAAGCCTTCTAAGCCTACTAAGCCAAGAGGTCTTGGCTAGTCTACTCTCATCTGTCCTGATAGCCAACCTAGAAAGCTTTGAGTTATCTGGGGTTCTTTCCTTCTCTCCCTGCCTTAGACCCAAATGATGGACAGGTGACATTTGTTTTGAAGAGATTTCCTAACCCCTGGTAAAAATTACTTGCTCTTCCACTGTACTTCTAAAAGGAAGGTGCTTTTTCTGAGATTGAGTTTATCACAGCTGCTTTGTCCATGTACATCCCGGCACATAATAGATGCTCCCGTGGTTTCCTGAGTTGAAATTAAATCCAGCAAGGCTAGCCACCTATGTGATGTATTTTCTATGGCAGAAATCAGTCTGACTACTGTTTCAGCATTGCTGCTCCTTAATCCTTGCAGATTCCATTGCTATAATTTTTATGATGATTCTTCTCTGGCCTTGGATGCATGGGGTTTTTTGCAGCTGTTAGCAGCTGCCTACAAAATTCAAGACTGTATCCTGAGGCTTGAATTACTTTCTGTGAATTAATAGGCCACTGTGATCACTTTTTAATACTAAATCAAAGAGCAACCTATGATGCAAGGCATTTTGTAACATTTGGGGAGAGTATTTCTGAAAGCCATTCTCATGGATCTGTGAGTGGCAAAATGAGGATGTCTGTTGCTTTTTTAAAAAGAGAATTCTTCTTTTTGGTCTATTTACAGAAGAAGCTTTCACGTTATTTTACGAAGTGCACTTTAAACCCCTCTTTGCTACAGATACTGAAAAAATGTTCCTGGAGAGAGGTTTGAAAAGAAGCTGCTAGAGCCAGGAGGCTAAGCTGTCTGTCACCTCTGAAGAAAACGAGTCTATTTCAATTATCAGAGTCAAACAGTCAGCTCCTCGTCAGGTGGATGGTAAACCGACCTTACCTGAAACTGGATAGATAGGTAATCATGAGAGATACACAGCCCAGCTCAAGTAATTCCTGATGGCAGGGACTTGATCCTAATCGCCATTTTATTCCCAAATATTACGCATAAAAGACCTTTGAAGCAATTTAGTATTTTTGAGATACAGCATAAACCTCCCTTCAGAGGCTGTTCTGTGTTCATTTCCTCGGGGATGAACATGATGGGTCAGCAGGTGGCAAAGGGGTTTGGGCACAGACCAAATATTTGGGATCAGTAGCATGAACAAGAATAGGTATTCACCCACCACTAGAAAAGATGCTCCAGATCTCAGAGGCATTAAGAGGTACAGAGCCTGGCAGATAGAGGAAGAATGTAAGGGAACTCTAAAAAGTATGAGGACCCTTCCAAGGCCCAAGGTGGCCAGGGTGTTTGCTCATAGCAGTCCACATTCCTGATCCCTTCCCATCCCATCCTGCTGACCACATGGCTGGAGTCTGTCTGTTTGGTGCCCTTGAGGCTTAGCTGGCTGTGGTGCAGTGCTCCCCACATGGACAGCTCTCCTATTTCTGGCCTTTCATTTGGGCTTCCGAATACCTGTAAGCCCAAAGGATGGAAACTGAGCTTTGAAAATGAAGGTGATCCCATCCTGCACTGTTAGCTCATTGGGAGAAGAGCCTGAAGGGAGCTAGCCCAAGCCTGCACCTGAGACTGGATGGTGGTAATTGTTTCTGCTGAACAAATGTTGGAAGGAAGCTGAATAGCAAAGGTGTGAAGGGATGGAAAAAAGTCAGCCAGCCAGTCAGGCTACAAATATTTAAGAGTACCCACTATCTCCTCGGTATTCCTTCAGGTGCTGGGAACAGGGCAGTGAAGTTCCTGCATTTGAGGAGAAGAAAGCTAGGAAGATAGCTAACTTTGGGCTATGTGGGCAGTCAGGGCCAACAATGGGTTTATAAAGAATTAACAATGGAGTGATACCCAGCATTTAAGAGGAACAACGTTCTGACACAGGCTACAATGCAAATGATTCTCAAAAAGATTATGCTAAGTGAGAGAGGCCAGACACAAATAGCCACATATTGTGTGATTCCTTTTATATGGTATATCCAGAAGAGATGAATCTCTAGGGAGCAGAATGTTGATTAGTGGTTATAGGAGCAAAGGGGAGCGCACATGGGAAGTGACTGCTTAACGCGTAAGGAATTTGACCTCAGGGTGTTGAAAGACCTACTTTTCCCCCCACCCAGCTTCTAGACTTTGTGTCACAGAATGGGAATAAAGACACAGATGGTAGGACTGGAGAGGTGGGTGGAAATGGAAATGGACTCAGGCATGCTCTGGGCTCCCCTTTGTGGGGGACAATCTGAGTGGTAGCAGAGGCACCAGAAACCCACGACAAAAGCTAAGTAAATAAAAATCTACATAGCCTAGAAGCTGTGGAGGACAGGAACAAGTCACAGAGCTGGCTGTTGAGGGTTTGGGATGGTCTTATGGAGAGAAGCCCTGAGCGGTTTTAGCATGTGAGAGAACTGGAGAGGAGAGGAGAGGATATTTTACGAGGTGTTGTGCAGGCCAGGGGTTCTCAAATTGTGTTCCGGGCATTGCTGAGTGAACTGCAGTCACTTTCAAGGCAACTGTGGGTTTAAAAGTATTTCTACAAGAATATTAAGCTGTTATTGGCCTTTCCACTCTCATTCCCTTATGTGTACAATGAAGTTCACTGGAAGCAATAGGACATGTGGTATTGCAAGTGGCTAAATACAGAAGCAGCTATGAGAATTTGGTTGTCTTCTGTTAAGCGAGACACTAAAGAGATTTGTGAAAATGTAAAACAATTCTACACTTCCCGTTAAGGTTTTCAAAATATAGCCATTTTTTTTCCCTACAAAGGTACTATTTATCTTAATGGATGTATTGTTGTCATTAAAGTGACTGAATAAATATATATTTTAAATTCTTGGTTTTAATTTGTAGCAGGGTAAATATCAATAGCTAGAACGTACATATACAAAAGCTCTTTGGGTTCCTTGATAATTTTGATGAGTGAGACCAAAAAGTTTGAGAACTGTTGGTATAAAACTGGTCTCTTTTCATGATTTGGCATGACCTGTAAAACCTGGGCCATATGGGCTCATAATTCTTTGGGTGCAATCATAGGAACTTAAAAAAAAAAAAAGGAAAATTGCTGGTCAGCTAAACTACTCTAAAAAACACTCTAAAGACTTAAGAACTGATGAATTTTGTTTTCCAAATTGAGGAGACTACCATTTCCTAACCTGAATATTTTATCATCCTGTTTTCTCCTTGACATTGCATGCTGCCTATTCTCTGAAACCTGGAACCTTAATCCCATTTCAATGTTCTTCACACAGAAATATCCAAAAAAGAGAATTTCCAGCTGAGAACCAGGCAGCTCTAAGTTGTTGTGGCTGTCTGGTCTTGAATACAACACAAGGCAGTGAAATCATTCATCCTTTCTAATGACCCAGGGTAAATTTTTATTTGTTTCATGGGAAGAAAGCCAAATTTCATGACTAGAAATACTATCAAAATTAAAATCCCTCTATTATCAAAAGCCCAAGAAATTTTCTGTAGAGGTCTTATAAATAAAGCAAAATTCTCTTGATCCAATGAGTTTACAAATCCCTCAGAATTTATTGCAATGGTCCTTAACTCATTGATCCATGATCATTATAATCTCAGTAGAGACTGGAAATTGATACAATATCCCCAAACAATTTGTAAGCTGGAAATATTAATGGATGTCATCTGGTTAATTGTATTAGTCTGAGTTCTCTAGAGAAATAGAACTAATAATATATATATATGTATATATATATTTGTAGTCCTATAAATATTATAATATAGTCCTATAAACTGCATTATATATTACAGTCCTATAAACAATAGGTCTATACATGTATCATATAACATATATACACATATTGTATCTGTAGTCAGCAGACCGGAGACTCAGGAGAGCTGATGGTATAATTACATTCTGAGTCTGAAGGCCTGAGAACCAAGATGGTATGATCTCCAATCTCATTCTGATTCTGCATCCAAAGGCAGGAAAGCTCAAAAGACAATTAGGCAGAGAGCATGAATCTCTCTTCTCAGACTCTTCTGTTTTATTCAGGCCTGTAATGGATCAGATGAGGCCCACTCACATTGGGAAGGGCAATTGGCTTCACTCAGTCTATGCATGTACATGCTAATCTCATCCAGAAATATCCTCATAGATACATCCAGAATAATGTTTTACCAAATATCTGGGCACTCCGTGGCTCAATAAAGTTGACATGAAAAATTAATCATCACAGTACTTTTCTAACTTTTTTAAACCATGGGGACCTTATGTCATTGGGATGGAGGTATTGAATCCTCTGTCCCCATTCCCTGTGAGTATTCTGAAGATCCATAAGCCCAGTGTGGAATCCCTGTTTATGAGGATCATGGTGAGCACCTACTTGGCATATCCAACTTGGAAACCATATTAAAGGAGATACCAGGACATTCAGGATTGATTAATTTCAGACTAAGACTCAAAGCAGAGAAATTTACATGAAGCTGCCTCAGTCATTTCAAAATTTTGAAATTTGGGGATGTGGTCCAAATACTTGGGGGAATCATCCTGAGTTAGAAGAAAGTTGATATGCATGAGGAGAGCCCATTATGTACTAGGGACCATAAATTTATGTATATTTCCTAAGGTTGTTCTTGTCACAACCCATCTGAGGGAACACTTAAAGGTTCCTAATGGCCAGAGTGACTTTGCCATGTGGATCAGCTGTGAAAATATCCTTCCAAGGTGTCCTGACAGACACAGAGCCACGGTAAGTATCTCCTCCATAAACACTTGTCACTGAGTTTTCACCAAAGCTGCAGAGGGAATGAAGTAATGTTTTTCTGCTAAAGTGGAGTCACAGGTATTTCTACACATGCCTGTGTCCCAGAAGCAGTCTTAAACATAAGCACTATGCTGGTAGAGGGTTGTTAACTAGAGGGAGAAGGGACTTTAACACAGGATGATATGCAAGGGAAGGCAGCCAAGCATCATGCCAAAGGTAGGCATGTTGGGGTGTGGGAGCTGGGCAACAGAGAGGACAGCCAATCAAGGTATTGGCATGGTCACACAGGCAGCAGTTGGGGCAGGAAATCCAAGATGAGAAGGATGAAGATAGAGGGACATTGAGTGGGAAAGGAGGCTAAGTACAAATTAATCCAAGGCATCATCACCTAGCTGGTTGGAAAGTCTGGGGAAGGTGTCACACCAGTGGAGACCTCAAGGGGCAGCCAATGCAATACACAGTTGGATGTTCAGGTTGATGCTAAAGCAAAGGAATGAAGAAGCTTCAGGGGGACCACTGTGTGTCCAGGTTTTGAGGGACACAGGGTGCTGATATATGACTACCACCTGACAAGAGACTAAGGGTGACGGCTCAGATCTGGGCCAGATCTGGACTCACTGGATAACCTCAAAATGAGTCTCACACAAGAGGACTGTCTGGAGGATATACGAGCCTCAGATGTCCAGAAGGAGGTAGAAGAGAAGTTGGTGTTGCACAATTTACAAGCTTCTTTTGTCCACTTCACTTATCTTGGAGCCTATCAGCACTCAAGAGATCATCTACACAATGGCCCCAATTTAAAGCCAAACCCACTGATGTTAGATAGTTTTTTATGGTAAGGAAGTCAAGATTGGAAGGAATACTGGAATTTGGAGTACTTGTGAAGTTCATTTAATTCTATGTCCACCCTGCTTAATCTGTTCATCTTACTTCCTCTTGGGCATAGTGTCCTTGACTTGGCCTTGTAATCTCAATTAGGACATGCTCTTGGCAAACTTGTGAGGTCGCTGAGGCAGAACACTGGTGTTGGCAAACTTGTGAGGTCGCTGAGGCAGAACACTGGTGTTCCTTTTCTTCATCCCTCTGGTGTCCTTTCCTTATTCCCCATTCCATCTCCCATAAGTATAGTCTTGGGACTCACTGGGTGACAAGAAATCCCCTCCCCACTCACACCCATGGAGACTTGCCTCCCATGATGGTGCTCTCCCCTCTGGCCTTGCCATTTACTAGCTGTATGACAGACAGGGAGTCATTTTGTGTTCTAGGTCGTTTATATGGAAAACAGTGATTGAAAAGTAGCAAACCAGAGAGTCACTGTGAGGATTAAATTAGACAATCAATAACATATAGTGAGCACACCACAAGTGTCATCTAATATTGTTTGAACAGTGATCCAAAAAAAGACTTCATACACATATTCAGGATTATCCAGAACACCAAGTATTATGTAAGATTTCAGTGACTGTCTGTTTCTTCGTATGTTACTGGAACATACTGGCAGAGTTGTCACTGGAACATATAGCACTTAACTCATACCACAGGGTTTCCCAAATTAAGACCCAGGGATAGATGTTACCAGTCTCACAGATTTGAGAAATGCTGCTATTTACTTGAATGGGTGATGCCTTCAATGCATATACCACTTGCAAACCACAAATGTCCTTTGAGTATGAATTGTGACATAAATACCAATACATGTGGCCATGGTATCTCTAAATACAAATTTAGAGCCATGTGCTGTGTGAGGGGTGGCTAGCCTGCCCTGGGTCCCCTAGCACTCTGGGGCTTGGTCTGTGTCCTCAAAGCTAGTGTGAGATACATGACCCTGCCATGACCAGTGTAACTGATGATTTAATTAAAAGGAAACATGGTGAAGGAAAGTGTGCTCAGAACTGGAACCTAGAATGCAAGATCTCGAAGGTCTTTCCTTCCAGCTGTAAAACTGATTAAGACAAACTTGACTTTAAATGAAAGGCTGTAACAAGAGATGAAGAAGGGCATTATTTAATAATTACAGGGGTCTATTCATCAGGAAGAGCTAACAATTATAAATGTCTATGCACTGAATTTAGGAGGACCCAAATATATAAAACAATTAATCACAAACATAAGTAACCTTATTGATAAGAATGTGGTAATTGCAGGAGACTTTAATACTCCACTTACAGCAAGGGACAGATCATCTAGCCGGAGAATCAGTAAAGAAACAATGGCCCTGAACAATATATTGGACTAGATGGACTTGACAGATATATTTAGAACTCTACATCCCAAAGCAACAGAATATACTTTCTTCTCAAGTGCACATGGAACATTCTCCAAGATAGATCACATACTGGGTCACAAAACAGCCCTCAATAGACATTAAGGAATTCAGATCATACCATGCACACTTTCAGATCACAGTGCTATGATACTTGAAACCAACCACAAGAAAACATCTGGAAAACCTCCAAAAGCCTGGAGGTTAATGAACATCCTACTGAAGAACTAATGGGTCAACCAGGCAATTAAAGAAGAAATTTAAAAATATATGGAAAGAAATGAAAATATAACAATCCAAACCCTTTGGGATTCAGCAAAGGCAGTCCTAAGAGGATAATACATTGCAATCCAGGCCTATCTCAGGAAACAAGAAAAATCCCAAATAGAAAACCTAACAGCATACCTAAAGGAACTAGAAGCAGAACAGCAAAGATACCACCAACCCAGCAGAAGAAGAGAAATAATAAAGATCAGAGCAGCAATAAACAATATAGAATCCAAAAAAAAAAAAACAAAAACCCCACAGTAGAACAGATCAATAAAACCAAGAGTTGGTTTTTTGAAAAAATAAACAAAACTGATAAACCTCTAACAAGGCTTCTCGAAAAGAAAAGAGAGAGGGCCCAAACAGATAACATCACGAATGAAAATGGATTTATTACAACCAATCCCTCAGAAATACAAGCAATTATCAGGAAATGCTATGAAAAGTTATATGCTAACAAACTGGACAACTTGGAAGAAATGGACAAATTCCTAAACACCCACACACTACCAAAACTCAAATGAGAAGAAATAGAACATTTGAACAGACTCATAACTGGTGAAGAAATTGAATCAGTTATCAAAAATCTCTCAACAAATAAAAGTTCTGGACCAGATGGCCTCCCCGGGAAATTCTACCATATATTTAAAGCAGAGTTAATACCTATCCTTCTCAAGCTGTTCCAAAAAATAGAAATGGAAGAAAAGCTTCCGAACTCATTCTATGAAGCCAGGATTACTTTGATTCCCAAACCAGACAGAGACCCCACAAAAAAGAGAATTACAGGCCAATATCCCTGATGAACATGGATGCAAAAATTCTCAACAAGATACTAGCAAATCAAATTTGATAGCATATAAAAAGAATTATTCACCATCACCAAGCATGATTCATTCCTGGGCTGCAGGAGTGGCTCAATAATTGAAAATCAGTCAATGTGATGCATCACATTAATAAAAGAAAGGATAAGAACCATATTATCCTGTCAATAGATGCAGAAAAAGCATTTGATAAAATACAGCTTCCTTTCTTAATAAAAACCCTCGAGAAAGTTGGTATAGAAGGAACTTACTTAAGCATCATAAAAGCCATTTATGGAAGGCTCACAGCTAATATCATCCTCAATGGGGAAAAACTGAGAGCTTTCCCTCTGAGATCAGGAACACAACAGGGATGTCCACTCTCACCACTGTTGTTTAACATAGTGTTGGAAGTCCTAGCATCAGCAATCAGACAACAAAATGAAATAAAAGGCATCAAATTGGCAAAGTTGAAGTCAAACTTCCACTTTTTGCAGACAACATGATAGATAGTTTACGTGGAAAACTCGACAGACTCCACTACTACATGAATTCAGCAAAGTCCAGGGTACAAAGTCAATGTACAGAAATTGGTTGCATTTTTATACACCAATAATGAAGCAACAGAAAGAGAAATAAAGAAACTGATCCCACTTGTAATTGCACCAAGAATCATAAAATACCTTAGGAATAAACTTAACCAAAGATATAAAAGATATGTAATGCTGAAAACTATAGAAAGCTTATGAAGGAAATTGAAGAAGACACAAAGAAATGGAAAAACATTCCATGCTCATGGATTGGAAGAATAAATATTGTTAAAATGTCATTACTACCCAAAACAATCTACACATCAATGCAATTCCATTCAAAATTGCACCAGCATTCTTTTCAAGTCTAGAACAAACAATCCTAAAATTTGTATAGAACCACAAAAGACCCCAAATAGCCAAAGTAATATTGAAGAAGAAGACCAAAGTGGAGGCATCACAATCTCAGACTTTAATCTCTACTACAAAGCTGTAATCATCAAGACAGTATGGTATTGGCACAAAAACAGACACATAGACCAATGGAATACAATAGAGAACTCAGAATTGGACCCACAAATGTATGGCTAACTAATCTTTGACAAAGCAGGAAAGAGTATCCAATGGAAAAAAGACAGTCTCTTTAATAAGTGGTGCTGGGATAACTGGACAACAACATACAGAAGAATGAAGCTAGACCACTTTCTTGCACCATACACAAAAATAAATTCAGAATGGATGAAGGACCTGAATGTGAGACAGGAAACCATAAAAACCCTAGAGGAGAAAGCAGGAAACAACCTCTTTGACCTCAGCTGCAGCAATTTCTTACTCGACACATCACCAAAGGCAAGGGAATTAAAAGCAAAAATGAACTATTGGGATCTCATTAAGATAAAAAGCTTCTACACTACAAAGGAAACAATCAACAAAACTAAAAGATAACCGATGGAATGGGAAAAAATATTTGCAAATGACATACCAGATAAAAGACTAGTGTCCAAAATCTATAAGGAACTTACCAAACTCCATACATGGAAAACAAATAATCCAGTGAAGAAATGGGCAGAAGACATGAATAGACACTTTTCCAAAGAAGACATCCAGATGGCCAACAGACACATGAAACGATGTTCAATATCACTCATCATCAGGGTAATACAAATCAAAGCCACACTGAGATACCACCTCATGCCAGATAGAATGGCTAAAATGAACAAATCAGGTAACTATAGACGCTGGCGAGGATATGGAGAAATGGGGATCCTCTTGCACTGCTGGTGTGGGCACTCTAGAAAACAGTGTGGAGGTCCCTCAAAAAAATTAAAAATAGAACTACTCTATGACCCAGCAATAGCACTGCTAAGAATTTACCCAAGGGATATAGGGATGCTGATGCATAGGGGCACATGTACCCCAATCTTTATAGCAGCACCTTCAACAATAGTCAAATTATGGAAAGAGCCTGAATGTCCATCAACTGATGAATGGATAAAGAAGATGTAGTTTATATATACAATGGAATACTACATGGCAATGAGAAAGAATAAAATCTGGCCACTTGCAGCAATGTGGATGGAATTGGAGGGTATTATGCTAAGTGAAATAAGTCAGTCAGAGAAAGACAGCTACCATATGTTTTCACTCATATGTGGATCTTGAGAAACTTAACAGAAGACCATAGGGGAGGGGAAGGAAGGGGAAAAAATTACAGACAGGGAGGGAGGCAAACCATAAGAGACTCTTAAATACAGAGAACAAACTGAGGGCTGATGGGGGTGGGGAGAAAGGGGATAGTGGGTGATGGGCATTGAGAAAGTCACTTATTGGGATGAGCACTGGGTGTTGTATGGAAACCAATTTGACAATAAATTATATTTAAAAAAGAACTATTTGGAGTTTTAAAAAAAGGAATTTTAAAGTAATAATAAAACCACCTAAAAGTCAGTCTGCTTTATGTAATCACCGTGCTCTAGCAATTCTAAAGTCAGTGATAAAGAAGCCCTCACTTGAAAAATCTTTTTTGGTTTAAGTTCTAAATAACTGGTGCAGTTACTAAAAATTTTTAATAATATTTATGTAAACTTTAGCATATTTGTACAACATATCCATTATGTTACTTTTTCTATTGCTGCATAACAAATTGCCACAAACTTAAAAAACAGCATTCACATCTCGGCATATGTCCAAAGGAAATGAAATCAATATCCGGAAGACACGTTTGCACTCCTGTGTTCACTGAAGCACTAGTCACAATAGCCAAGATAGGGGAACAACCTAAGGCTTTTTGGTGGATGAATGGATAGAGAAAATGTGAGACAGACAGACAGACCTGGACGGACACACACACACACACACACACACACACACACACACACACACACCAGAATATTATTCAGTCATTGAAAAGGAGGAATCTTGCCATCTCTGACAACATGGATGAACCATGGTCATTATCAATACCATGGACATTATGCTAAGAGAAAGAAGCCAGACACAAAAAGACAAATATTCTTTGTCTACAGAGTAGAATGGTGGTTGCCAGGGTTTGGAGGATGGAAAAAAATGGGGAGATGTTGGTCCAAGGGTACAGAGTTTTAGTTATGCAGATTGAATAAGTTTTGGACATCTAATGACTCAGCACTGTGACCATAGTTAAAAATATTGTGTTGCATATTTGAAATTGGCTAAGAGGGTACATCTTAAGTGTTCTCACCATACACAAAAAAATAACTGTGTGAGGTGATGGATGTGTTAATTAGCTTCTGGTGATCATACCACAGTGTATACAAATATCAAAACGTCAAGGGGCTCCTTGGGTGGCTCAATCGGTTAAGCATCTGACTCTTGGTTTCAGTTCAGGTCATGATCCCAGGGGTCATGGAGCCGAGCCCTGAGTTGGGCTCTGCACTGAGCATGAAGTCTGCTTAAGATTCTCTCTCCCTCCTTCCCTCTGCCCCTCTCCCCTGCTTGCATGCTCTCTCTCTCTCTCTCTCTCAAAAAAACCTAAAAAACAAAAAAATCAGGTTGTCTTAACATCTTAAATACATACAATTTTACTTGTCAATTATAGCTCAATTAAGCTAGCAAACAAACAAAAAACCCAGCACCCACTTATACGCTCACGGCTGTGTAGGAGCGGCACAATGTGGCTGAGGTGCTTCTCTACTCCAGGTCCCAGAAATGGAAGTCAAGCTGTTAGCCAGCTAAGTCTTTGGCTCCTAAGGCCACTCACTTTCCTTGCCATGTGGCCCCCTCCATCCTCAAGCCACCAACAATGCATCCAAAATTTCTCCTGCTTCACATCTCAGATTCCTTGTCTCTGACCTCTACAATCATATTTAAAGGGCTCATGTGATTAGGCCACGCCACCTGGATAATCTCGCTAAAAGATCAACTGAAGTGAGACCTTAACTAGGTCTGCAAAGTCCCTCACCACAGGGCCTAGACTAGTGTTTAACTGAATACCAGGAGAAGATGCCTGGGCCCCAGGGGCTGGAACTTGGGGGCCATCTTAGAATTCTGCCCACTGCAGTCCTTAATAAACTTTATGTACCATGGCAACGTTATTTCAGAGAACTTCCAATTATACAATTGGCCGCGGATTAGCCTGGACTCAGTTATACCCATTTCTTTTGAGAGCAAACTGGCCTTGTGTTCCTTTTGAGTGAGTTCACTTCAAGTTCATGTCTAATCCTCTGTCGAACTACATATTCCTGCATTTAAACAGTCGATTTGAAATAAACAATGATAGCAGAATGATTGCAAAGATGAAGAAACAGAATATGAGTTATTTCTAGTCTCACTTTCTACATGATGACTTGGGAGTTTTCATTTTTAAAATATAAAACTTTGAAACTATGCTGACTGCAAAGTATAATATTTTTGTTATGTGCAAATTTCCCATACACAAAATGCATGATTAAATTTGAGTAATAATTGAAAATGTATTTAAAATTCAAAAATATTTTACCTTACATTTATTCAGTTGCTATGGAATTGTATATCATCCATTACCATAATGAACCAATTTTTAAGTATACATCTTTCTTCTTTATATTAAAAAAGTTATTGTAATTAAAAAACATTAATCCATTGTTTCCTTCCTTTGTTGTACCAAAAATGTACTTCCCTTTTTGTGCTGGGTATTTTTTTTAATGTTTTACTGTCATGATTATATATAGAAAGCTTAATCAAAAGAAAATTTAACTGCATTTTTTTCTGGCCATTATTATGACTTATTCCATTTCCTGATTATTACTGAAACACGGTTTATTGCAAAAGAAGGAGAGGGATGAAAAACTGATCGAATACACTGTGTACCCATTGCAGGTGCTTGGATAAGCTTCAGATAACATTAGTAGAGGCTACCATTTTGGGCCCTCTCCCACATTTGGGAGACTGTGGTAAGTGCTGTGTATATATTATCTCATTTAATACTCACAAAATCTTCATTTTACAGATGGGAGCACCCCAGAGAGTTGGCTCACTTGTGACTATAGAAGTGGAAACTCGAACCCAGGCCAAGTCCACTTGCCATGCCATTGAACTGGCAACTTAGAAACGCCATAATTTGTCAAAAGCAACATGCTGTATTTTTCTTTTTTCTATGAGTCCTGCCTCAGGGTGGGCAGCCCCATGATTTCCTGACACGACTTTTCTGTGGAAGCAAATAGAGTGGGCCAACCCTGAGCGTGGCTGACACGCCTGATGCTGAGTTGAATCAGCTACCCTTCTTATGGCCCCATCACTGCTTCTGAAGGTCTGGGATAATAAAGGAGGCAAGGCTTGCTTTGGATATTTTTTAATCTGTTTGCCTGTGTGTTCATTCTTTCATAGCAGCGGTTGCGTGTGGCTGATGGGTATAAGCCCAGCACCTCCCAGGGTCCTTGGCACATAGTGTGAGCTCAAGAAATGTTTGTGGGGCTTACTTGGCTGGCTGAATGCAAGCTACTGGTTAAGAAGGTGTTTGAAAACTCTCTGGGAATTTTGTTTAATACTGAGACTGATCTCACATGAATGATGATCAATTCCTTCCTCTGGCAGGAAGTAGTGGTCCAGTTTCCTCTGCCAGAAATTTCCCCTGTGACTGCGGTAGATTAAAATGGAAGGAGCAAGCAGAGCTGTGAACAGGTAGGACAGCCAAGGTCAGCATGGCTATCAAACAGGTCCAATCACATTGTCAATAAAAGGAGAATCTGGTAGTTACTAAAGCCTTGCACAGATATTCCAGTTCCCTCCTGCTGGAGCATGGTAGGATTGTACTTCTCTGCACACACTGAAATTAGGCATGGCCATGTGACTTGCTTTGGCCAATGAAATATATACAGAAGCTTTGGAAGCCTATAATTCACCATGTTGCCTTCTTCACAGCACGGTGATCATGGAATTTTGTGTGGAGAAGGAACCTCTATCATCCTGGGTCGGTAAATGATTATAGTGAGCAGAAATATTTCACCAGCCCATAGTGGACAAGTAGCATGAGCAGATAATACACTCTTCTTGTTATTAAGTCACTAAGATTTTTAGAGCTATAGTTACTCTAATAGCATCTCACCTCTCCTGACTAACACAGATGACCTGAGGCAGGGATGGGGAGCCTGAGGAGGACATCAAGGACCTGAAGAGTCATGGAAAAGAGAAACAGGAAATGTGGATCCAGAGGTCAAGTGGCAAGGGGGTCTGGGTAGACACTGAAGCTGGGACCCTTGTCTATGTTTGGGTTTTACACACTCTGCAGCAGGCCAGCTCTCTCTGAAGGTCCTGGGTAGTGAAGGTGAGCACAGGCCATGCAGTGACACCATCCAGGAGATAGGCTAATGATTTTGTGGCAAACGCTGACTGTCAGTCAGTGCTGACAGGGGAAGTGGTGGCAGGAAAAGGGTCAGGAAGAATCTGTGTCATGCACTGAGCAGTTTGATCCCGGAAAGTTCTAACTCTCTTCAAAAATGAGTGAGTTGGGATATGCACAAAGGAGGCATAACTCAGACTTCCTGTGTGGGGAGCATTGCTTAGCTGTCGGTGAGTTATCATTTTATCACACGTGTCTAGCAGCTAATGCATTTACTCTGGGGCCACTCCTAGAACAGAGAATTTCTTGCGGAACATTGGTCATTATTCATACATTCATTCTGCAAATATTTGAGATCGTAGGCATGGAGCCTACCACAGTGAGTATACAGGCTTCATGGGTATTATGATCTGTATAGAGCAAAATAATTAATAGCAATTTACAACATAGATTGTTAAGCACTCTCAGAGCTAAGTGCAACTTATCCAGAAGAAAAACCACATAAATTAGTCTGGGAGGTCTACAAAGAATGAGATTGCTAGTTACTGCATTGGGAGTTAAGTATCTGCTGCTGTGTAGCAAATGTCCCCCAATCTTAGACAACAGTGCAAACTTTCAATGGCCCGCAAGAGCAGGGAAATATTAAGTTGACTGAAGATTTGAATTCAATATAAAAAGTTCTGTAAGTCAAAGGTCTTGGAATAGAACATTCATGAAGTGAGGGCTTATGATTCATACTCTCGGGTTCACTTCGTGGTCAAACCAAAGAAGGAAAAAAAAAACCTGGGGAGTTTGAAGGAAGCCAGGTATCTGGAACGAATTAACTAGTTCCCTTTTCCTCTTTCTTTTCTTTTCTTCTTCTTTTTTTTTTTAAATTATGAGTACTACCAGAACTCAAGGGAACTGAGACCATCAGAAAATTAAAATATCACAATGATAACAGGGTTAGGTGCCCATTTCCAGTTAACCCTTCCCGTTCCAGAGTCCTCTACCATATTATTTCTATCCCCTTCCCTTCCACTGACTGGACTTTTTCATCCTCAAGACCTGGGTTAAAATCTATCTACCAGAATTATATAAAACAAACTCTAATCAACATTGGTTGCCTGTCAAGAATGGGGACATGTGGGGAGTGAGAAGATGGTTCACTTTTTGTTTTGTTTTGTTTTTCAATTTTTAGAAGCATGTATTATTTTGTTTAAATGAAATAAAAAATAAAGCTGAGAAGAAGAGTTCCACCTCCTCCATGGAAGGTCCTCTGATTCTCTATTGCAGAGTGACCTCATGTTTTTCAAGTCTCATTGCCTTCTACCTTAACTAATTTTTTATAGCTAAATCTTTTCCCTTCCTTTAGACTCTCTGTCCCAGTCCCAACTAGAGCCATCTGTACAATGAGGATGGTATTGCTCATATACTAGGAACTCCACTAATATTTGGTGAACGAACAGACACCTCTAATGTTGGCACCTTACTTTATGGGAATCATGGTTTGCCTGTGCGTGCACACTAGAAATTCACTTCTTTAACTGAGTCCCCAATTTTGTATAGTTTAGTAGACGTAACAATTGTTTTTTCATTCCCTTCTTGTTTTCACACCCCCCCATCAGGAAGAGGCTGGCCAGTCCATCATCAACCCAAAAAATGTAAAATAATGGTTCATAGTTGCTGATGGGAGTTGGGGAAATCTACAGCTCTTCCTTCTGTAAGGAAACAGGACTCTGAGCCAGCATTCGTCCTGAAAATCCTGCCCTCTCCACCAACTCCGGTCTGTGTGTGCCTGGGAAAATGGCCTCCTTCCCACACCACTGTGCATTTTTCCCTCAAGGGTCCACTAGAGGGCCTTCCACGAACACAGTGACTTTGAGGAGCCCCATTGTTGGAAGAGGAAATGCCTCCTTGCTTATTTGTTCATTTGTTTGCTTTCTCTTCCACCGTTTGTCCCCATAAATCCCGTGAAGTATCACTCAAATTAACAATACGTTGTGGATTTGTGAATGGGGAAAGTGCTATGGCAAAGCTGAAACTACAGGTCATCAAGCAGAGATTTCTGATTGTTGGCAAATGGTAACTGATTTTCAGAGTTTTAGCATTTTGTTAATCACACATACACAACTCTCACAGAAAGAAATGAATAGCAAAATAAATCTAAGGGCTCATTATGTATCTATTAAACTAGTTAAAATAAGGAGAAATGGCAAGACCTAGTATGGACTGGCCTGTGAGGGAGGAGGCTCATTTGCACGTTCCTGGTACCCTGCATATATTGTAGCTTTTATAAAGCAAATAAGGCTTTATGTAAGAGCTACAAAATAACTCATAAGCTTTAACCAGGAAACTTTACTCTGAGGAAAATTCTAAAAGTTAGGGAAGAAGCAGGCAGTACAAAAATGTTTTGATCACTGCTATTTGTAGTGGTAAAAAAGTTGGGAACATCTAGAGGGCTCAATAATAGGGAAGGACTCAGTATATCAGCATGATAGCTGGGCATTAAAAATGGTGGTAAAGTGTGACCTCTGTCTATATCTGTGCATGTGAAGTCACGATAATGATGTTTCTCTAGTTAAAGACTAAGTTTCTGGTTTGGAGAGTGACACTAAGAGCAGGTTACTTTCCTTTGAGTGAGCTCTTCTACAGACAACAGTGTCATCAGACAGGAGTTTAACAACAGTAAATTCAAAAGCTACCTTCCCTGGGAGGAAGCAGACAGTCCCTCAATGGAGAATATAGTGCAGACTTACAGGGAGATGATATTGGAGGAGGTCTTAGTCACCTTGGGCTGTTAGAACAAACTACCACAGACTGTGTGGCTTCAACAACAGACTTTTCTTTTTCACAGTTGTGGAGACTTGGAAGTCCAAAAAAGGTGCTGGTAGATTCAGTTTCTGGTCAGGGCTCTCTTCCTGGCTTACAGGCAGCCATTTGCCTGCTGTGTCCTCACAGGGCAGATAGGAAGGGGCTCTGGTCTCTTATAAGGGCACTAATCCCATCATGGGTGGGGGGCATCTTCATGACCTCATAAACCTAATTACCTTCCAAATACCCTACCTCCAAATACCATTGCACTGGGAATTAGGCTTCAATATAGGAGTTTTGAAGGGACACAGTATCTAGTCCATGGCAGGCAACAATTCCACCAGCAGATGTTAAGTATTGTGAAGAAACAGCCTAGGTCAGGGGAAGACCTGAGAGCTGCTTCCTCTCTGGGACTAACTGGGTGTAGTTGTGGTTCTAATAGAGACAGGCTGGGCACTCAGGGGCTAGCCCACACATGTACAGATGAACTACTGTCTGCTTGGATTGCATCACTAACAATCATAGACTTTTCATTCTGACCTAGCATTTGAACCTACATTCAAACTACCGCACAATTACACGTTGCACTATTTTGTGTCTAACTTGGGGCCTACAGGCTTGAACTACTTTAACGAATAGTCTGGTGATCAAAGGGGAGAAGACATGTGATAAGGCAGTATTTGCCTGATTGCCCAGGTCCCAGAAGGGAGATTTTTCTGGCATCCTTTCCACTGCAGTAAAAAAAGCAGAGTATAAAGCAGCACAGATACTGCAACATGAAAATGTGTATTTGAGCTCTAACAAGTTAGGCATTGCAAATTAATAAGGATCATATAGAATATAAGATTTGTTTCTTTTCTCCTATAGATTCAGGAATTAAAAATAAAAAAATTTTAAAAATTGTTCAAGATTTCCTCAAATTCAGGAATAATTTTAATGATCACCCATTAAAATTTTTGTTAAGCACCTAGTATGCTCTGGCCCCTGTGCTATAGGGTTTATATCACTGAACAACACAGACCACTTTTTCTACCTCTATCAAACATAGTCTAGTGGAGAAGGCAACACTTATACAATTAATTAATGCTAAAGTGACAAATACTACAAAGGAGAACATGACTGCTATAAGGTTAAATATCAAGAGTCCTATTAAATGGGAATGTGGTGTCAGAATAGGGATTCAGAGATTTTTTTTTAATGTAGTTTAAGCGGAGACTTGACTAGTAGAAGTTAGTTGAGTATGATTAGCCAGTTAGAGCTGCCATAACAAAATACTTATGGACTGGGTAGCTTAAACAGCAGAAATTGATTTCTCACAGTTCTGGAAGCTGGGAAGTCAGGATCAAAGTGTCAGCTGAGTCAGTTTCTGGCGAGGAAACTTTCCGGCTAGCTGTCTTCTTGCTGTGTCACATGGTGGGGGTTGGGGCAGGGAGAGCTTTCTGGAGTTTCTTTTTTATATAAATACGAATCCTATTGGATTAGGGCCCCACCCTTACCTCATTTATCCTTACCTCCATAAAGGCCTTGTCTCCAAATTCAGTCACACTGCGGGGCTGGGGCTTTAACAAATGAATTTTGGAAGGATACAAACATTCAGTCCATAACACTGAGAAGGGTAGGAGAAGGAAGCATACCATGAGTAGAGGGAGCAACAGGTACAAAGGCCCAGGGGCAGGAATGAAGGAATGACCCTGTGGCTAGAAGGCAAAAGTGGAAGCAGGAGGAGGAAAGACTGGATTAGCCTGAGCCTTGGAGGCCAAGTGAAGGATTTTGTTCTATCCTAAAAGCAGTAGAAAACCACTGGAAGGTCTGAAGCAGGGGAGTGATATTGGAGGACAAGAATGGATGTGGGGCAAGTAGTCTGGAAGCAAGAGATGATGGAGGCCTAGAGTCTGGTGGTGGTTGTGGAGATGGAGAGAAAGAGATGGATTTGTGGTACATTTTGGAGGTAGAATCAACAGAACTTAGCAAAGATTGAGAAGAGGATGTCAAACATGATTCTAGGTGTTCAACATGAACAATTACAGATGTTGGTCATTAATGAGGAGGGCTTTGGAGGAGAAGCGAGTCTGGGAGAGAGATGGTGAATTCAGTGTGGACAGTTGGAGATATCTACATGGCCTCCAAAGATGCAACTGGACAAAGGAGAGGTCTGAGCTCAAGATACACATTTGAGAACAACTGAATGGGATCAGCTGAGGAGAGAATATAAAGTGAGAAAAACAGAAAGCCTAGGATTGAACCCTGAAGAACACTATGTATAGGTTGAGTAGGGGAGGGTGAGCTAGCAAAGGAAGCTGAGGAGTCAGTGAAGTAGAGGAGAAATCAGAACAGGATGCCATAGAAATCAGTGGGAGAGAGCATTTATTTCAAGAAGGTGGTGGTCAATATCGATGAATGCTGCTGTCAAGTCAAGGAGAGGATTGAAATGTCTCTGTTGTTTTTAACAATTTCCACACCCTTCCTTGGAAACATTGTGAGACATATAGCAGTCTCAAGTGGGTTGGGAAGTCAGTGGAAGGTGAGGAAGTTGGGCTGTGAGGGGCAGAAAAGGTGGCCTTTAGGACTGGAGATGATATGGGACTGAAGGATGGGTTCTGCGAGATGGAGGAAACCTTATAGGGTTTCAGTGCTGATTAGAAGGATATATTATCTGACAGGAAGACAAGATATCTTTCCTGGGAAGACCAAAGGGGATGGGTCTGGAGCCCAGGAGAAGGCATAAAGACACAGATTCCAGCTTATTCGAGGGGGGAAGGGAGTGGAGAAGATGACTGAGTAAGGAAGTAATAGCTGACTGAATGTTTTGCACTGGGATTGGGGGCTGTTGTTGAGCTACTCAGTGGGGTGACCAGCCTGGGCCATGAGTTGGGGAAACCCTGATATCAGTACCTTCAGGTTTCTCCTCTTGGCCATATGACACTCCTGAGGGGAAGCTTCCAGCATCCTCCACAGAAGGTGAAGACCTGCTTGCCCTTGCTCTGTGAGGTGCATGAGAAAAGAGGGCTGCCCATCCTAGCTGCCAGTAGGCACAACACATGTCATTTTCCCATCCTTTTAGTACAGAGTGCTGTCCTCAGTTGTACCTGATATTCCTAGTTCGGAGACGGCCAATGTGCTCTCTGCAGCGACTAAATCTCCAGTCTCCTGACAGGGTGGGGGAGAGGCAGTTGTGGTATGGAGTCACGTGCAGAAGTGCCTCTTGTAGCCATGTCCTTAGCTCTTTGAGGGTGGTACAGTGTAAACTGTATAGATTTCAGCTTTCTGCACTGCCAGATTTGGCTTTCCAGCTTCCAAAACCTCATTGCCTCCTGTCCTATTCACTTTCTTTATTGTAGTTTAGTAGGTTTCAGTAGAGATCAAAGTCAGAGGCAGGTGTTCAGTCTGCCATCTTTATCTAGAAGCCAGACCCAGATCCTATGGATTGTGAAAGAGTACTTTTGCTTGTGTAGGGAAGGAAGAGGCCCCAGAGTCTTTTGTCCCCTATGCTGCTGTATGAATACCAATACCTCAAACCAGCCTGCTCACCTGGGTACATCAAACCAAACCAAACCAAACCAAACCAAACCAAACAGGACCACACACAGAGGGCAAACTACAGAGTCTGAGGCCCTATCAACTTGGATTTGGAATTACATGGGCCCAGAGCCTTCAGTCTCACTGATGACCTTTAGCAGGTCAAAGACAAAAGGAGGCAAACTTAGAAACATGTCTGCTTCTTCCTAATATAGTGATTCATGAACTACCCTTTAAGTCTGGAGAAATAATGTCTTTTTCTGAAGTCTACAAAGGACTTTATAAAAATATTTGCAGAGATCCAAATAAAAGAAGAAAAGAAACTTAACCATAATCCTGCCTGCTGCACCCAACACATGATTTTGTTGTTGTTGTTGTTTCAGATTTTCAAACAGTTCTAGTCCACAGATATTGACAGTATTAAAGGAGAGAATCTATTTATAAGTCACCTCTTGTAGGTTTGTAAAAGTAGTTATTTCTCTAATCCTTCCGGTGCCTAAGCCAGTCCCCTTTCAGAAGGAAGAGTATTGGCTGCTTCAGGTAAATAACATATACAACAATGCACTAATAGTCTAATAGAGGGATGGGGTACTGCCCCTCCTTCTAAGAAGCCCCTTGGTCAGATGCTTCAGTAAACTAGGAAGGCAGACATTGTTCTGACAATGACTTGCACGTTTTAGAGAGTCCTGACTTGAAATCTTCCCTATTGGTCTGCCATGCTTCCTCCCCATTATAGCCCCTTCCAGGGAGGTAAGACATTGTGCCTCAAGACAATCTTGAATTTCAGAGCCAGGAAAGGCCTTACAGGCCATGTGCCCCAGCATTCCACACAGTGCCTGAATCTCTCAGCAGCCCTGACCAGTAGGTGTCTACTCTCTGCTTACACACTCCCATGGCCTGGAAACTCAGTACTGGAAGAGACTACACAATTCATCAAGCCTTTAGCCTCTAATTTACGTATTCTTATGAATTAATTCTGATCAGGCCAGGCCAGGTTGGGCAACAGAGTGGGGATTTGGGGTCCTCAGGTGGATTATGGGCTCCAGGCTGGGTGCCAGAGAATGAGTAAGCAGGCATGAGCACAAAGAGAAAGTCTGTCCGCTAATGTCACCCCAGAAGGTCCTGCTGGCAGAGATCCTTGAGCTCTCTGTGCATGTGCAAGTCTAATACAGTGCCTGAAATGAATTTACCTATCAGCTGCTCTGTTAGCTCCTTTTCACATCCTGCTTTCTAGTTATTTACACCTGCTGATCTATCCTTACTCCCATCCCATACAGCCTCCATATAAGGTCTTGACCCCTAGATCAGATGGTCCTATTTAGGACTTGCAACCTCCTGTGATGGATATTACGGGCTGCCCCCTGTCAACCATTCTAAGCCCCTTCTGGAATGCCTCCTTATTCTGTAGCCACTGGAAAACCAGCAACTACATCTCCTAGGTTTCTTGCAACTGGGGTTTTGGTTGTGATCTAGGCTCTACCAGTGAGATACACCAAAGCATGAGACTCAGTTTGGACCTGAACCAAGAGGGAGAGGGCAGAGAGTAAGGCAGCCATTTTGCCAGTGTTGGACTGCCGTGGAAGCAGTGAATTCCATGGGAAGGCTTTCTGCAGTGTAGCACAAGTATGCTTCTGAGCCCGAGAATTGTTCCTGGAAGCTCCCACTTGGATCAGCTACTTACAACAATTTTTTGTAAACCACATAATATTCGGTAATGAATCCCTTGAACTGGCCAGAGTGGTTTCTGTTGTTTGAAGAAAACTCTTTTTCAAGTACCCTCAGACTCTGGATGACATAATATTTAATGTGGGTATTAATATTTAATATGTACCCATATTGATGACCTATGATATTCTAGTCACATTATATATATTCACACACACACACACACACACACCACTGAACATCAAAACCAACTAAGATGTAGCATTATCCTCATTTGGAGTTAAGCTGAGACTCAGGTAATTTAACAACATTCTCAAGGTTCTGTATCTAGTAAATGGCAGACCCAGGATGTGAAGATACCTAAATTCAGAGACTATCACTTTATTTTTCTCCGTGCTGCATCCAAGGCAGTCCTTGGAGACAAAACTGCTCTCCTGAATCCTTCATCTCCTCCACCTGGCACTCCACTCTCCTTAGGACTTTTACATCACACCCAGTTTTCTCTTCCAAGATCCTCATGGCTCCATGCTCAGTTGTTTCTGTTGTGGAGCAGGGTCGTTTGAGAAGGGCTGGGGTGTGAGTCAGCATTTCTCAAACTTTAATATGCATGTGAAGCTCAGGAGATCTTGTTAAAGGCAAATTTTCAGACTGCATTTCTAACAAGCTCCCAGGTGATGCCAGATGCTGCTGGTCCTTGGACCACTCTTTGAGTAGCAAGGGTGGAGCAGTGTAGCATCTGTAACGGAAGGAAATTTTTCCTCAACCCTCCTAGGGTCTCTGGCTGGGTCTGAAAATCAAACTGACAAATTAACAGGAGAAAAGCATACATGTATATTTAATACAGATTTTACGGACATGGGGGCCTTCATAAGGAAATGAAGCCATAAAGAAACACTTAGGCCTGAGTATTTTTATGCTAGCATGCTGAATAGTGGCTGTTCATGTAGCAATATGATAGTCAAGGAGTATGAAGTAAGTGTTGTAAATGGGGAATTTAGCAAGGCCTGTTTGCTAGGATTCTTCTTAGTGTCTCTTTGTCTTTGGACATAAGATGTTCCTTTCCTCTGGGTATAGAGAAGACACCTCTTACAGAGGGTTTACAGCCTGTTTCAGGGGAGAAGGGCCAGGGGAAAGTGACTTTGCATCTGCCATTTCCTCAAATTCCTTCCACTTAAGTATCCATATGTCAAGGTACTATGTTTTGTGGCAGCGTGTCCTGAACTCCATCATATCTCACATTCTTGGTGTTTTTTGGGGGGGGGGAGGGTGTTAAAATGTTTATTTATTTATTTTGAGAGAGAGAGAGAGATGGCATAAGTATGCAAATGCACCCAAACAGGGGAGGGGCAGAGAGAGAGAGGGAGAGAGAGAACCCCAACCAGGCACTGATGTGGGGCTCAATCCCCATGAACCGTGAGATCTTGACCTGAATCGAAATCAAGAGTTGGTTGCTCAACCCAGGTATCCCTTGCACTCCCAGTTTTCTATTTCAATTCTATCACCTATTAACAGTGTGGTCTTATTTAATTGATTTACCATTTCTGAGGCTCAGGATCCTCATCTGTAAATGAGACAATAATATTGACCTCACTGGTGAATGTAAATTACAGGGGATGATACTATGGACTAACTTTTCACTTAGTTCGGTTAGAACTGGGGGTGCAGCCTCCATTGACATAGAACATTAAGGCTGCTATCCAGACAGAGCTGTTAAAATGCAGACTGGGACCCACATCACTCAGATTATAGTAATAGCCTTCAGTGCCACCCAGGAAATGCATCTTCCTGAAATACATTCGGTCATCCAGGCCTGTTTATTTGTGGCTCTTGTCTTAAATGCTACATAGCCCTCTTTCAAACACAGGGAGCGGTTGGGAACAGGAAAATTGCACATGGGTACTTGGGGATTTGTACCCCAGGTCCGTGCCTGCATACCGATTGTGCCAAGTTTCAGAATTGGTACCCCGCAAATGCAGGGGTCCAAACTCTCCCTCCAACATAACTGAAAAAGGCAAAGCTAGTTCCACTTTTAAACTGAGTGAACAAAGAGATAGGATCACATTTCCTCAAGCCCTCAGTGAAGAAATCAGGTTTGGGCCTGGGCCTGCGTAGCCTGGAGGGTGCTCGAAGACGGGTGGGAGCTTAGAATGGGTGCTCACTGCCTCCCTGCATTGTTCCCCTTCCTGGAATAGCTGTTTGTTCTCACCAGTTAGTATTGTCAGCATTTCCATTCAAGACCTTATTGTCAGGACTTTATTTTTAAGTCAGGCATAAAAATGGGCCTTGATCTGAAACTTGGAAGCTGGGCAATTAGCATATTTGAAAGGAAGCCAACTGGTCTTTTGTTATTCTATGGGGCAGAAGGGACTCTTCCCTGCTCTTCTAAACAACAAAAAGGGGTTGTTTGGGGGCATTTTAAAAATTAGTAGTAGGCTTGGGCTTGGGTTGTTTATATGGAAGTTCCCAGTGTGATATCTACATAGAGGGCTTCCAGACCCTGTGATGCTCTGTGCTGACCAGAAGGAATCGGAGCACTTTAATGTGACAACTGGAAGCCAAGGAACTTTGTGTTTAAAGTAGGACTGGTAGATGTGGCCAAGTCCACTGCTGCCTTCCAGAATGCCTTTAGGAAAAATGCTGACCAGTCAACTGACAAATATGTGCTGTGAGCCTTCTTCCCACAGGACACCAGTTAGTCAGAGATTTGGAGCTGGGGCTGAGTAGTGATGAGCAAAGAAGTATGTAATCTAAGTAGGAGGGTGGTCTAGATCTAGAAAGATAACAAACACAAGGTTAATAAGTATTCCTCGTCGAAGGAAGAACCAGACACAAAGTGACATAGAAGTCCAGGAGGAGAGAGACCATGAAGGACTGAGAAAAGATTGCTCTGTGTGTGTGTGTGTGGCCATCAGGTAGAAAGAACAATGGCTTTGGAACCACTCACTAGCTCAGTGAACCTGGCCAATTTCTAAGCCTTGGTGAAGTACCAGAAACTATTATAAAACTAAGAAAAGCAGTACTAGGACTATGTTGTTATGGAGATCAAATGAGATAATCCATGTCAAGATCTTAGCATATAATAAATGGTAATTATGATTTTTAAATAAGTATATCAGTTTTTAGAGTTAAATAATCAGAGAAAACAGATCTGTTCAGAGCCTTGAAGATAAAAGCTGTAGGTACTTTGTAATCTCCTTTCATTTTTTGCATACTAAAATATGTAATTGCTGATTGATTTTTCATAATATACATGAATAGGACAAATGTCCTAATTTCAGATACAGAGATTAACACAACTAAGTAGGTCTGCCAGATAAAACACAGACTGTCCCTATGTGACATGTTTATATTCCAAATTATTTATACTAAAAATTGTTTGTTATTTATTTGAAATTCAATTTAACTGGGCATCTTTTTTTAATTTGTGCTAAGTTTGGCAACTTTATACCTAACACCTAAGTGCTCACTACCCAGACTTTAAAATGTCAATATTTTGCTATCTTTTATCTTAGCTTGAATTATTTTTATGTTTTAAATAGAAAGTTACAGATCACAGTTGAAATCTCTTTGTAATCTTCCCCAAGTAATGTCCTCCACTCTGCCATCCTCCTCCAAAGAAACTTATTTATTATATTAGTGGCTATCCTCATGGGGGTGTTTTTCTGCTTTTACCACATATGTGTATATCTAGAACAAAAGATACTTTGCTTTTTGTGCTTTATGAATTTATATAAATGGTATCTTACTGTACTTTTCTGTCACATAATTTTTCATTTTAAACTTATATGTGATACAAATATTTTATATGTTGCATGTAAGAAATACATAATAATTACAAAACCAATACCTGTATGCCCACTACCCACAAGTGAAACTATTGCTGGTACTTCTGAAGGATCTGCGTGTCCCTCCCAAATTTTATCTCCCTGCCTCCCATGAAAGGGCACTGCTTCCTTGAGTTGAGTGCTTGTTTACATTTCTTTATAACTTGCCATAATGTATGCAATCACGAAAAACATATTGTTTAGTTTTAAATGTGTTTAAGCTTTGTAGAGAATACATGTTGTGTGTATTCTTCCAAACTGTTTCCTTTTGATCTTATGTATTCGTGCAATCCATCCATGTTGATCTGAGCATACTTACGGTTCATTGATTTCTTTTCCACTGCTATATAGTATTGCATTGGATAAACATTACACCTTGCACTGCCATTGGATATTTAGGTTGTTTCAAGTCCTTGATTCTATAAACATTGCTATTATAAACATCATTGTATTTTTACTGGTATACATGCACAAGAATTTCTCTATGGTAAATACATAAGATTGGGATTTCTAGTTTCTGTTATTATATTTAGTACTATTTTTCAAAGTGAGTCTATCAGTTTATACCCCACCAGAGTTTTGACCAGTTTATACTTCAACGGTATGTAAGTATTCTGGATGTTTCTTGGTCTTTTCAACATTTGTCCATCTAACACAGACTAAATGACATCTTACTAGGGATTACATTTCCATTTGATCAACTTTTCATATGATTACTGGTTATTTGGGGTA
Organism: Crocuta crocuta; assembly: GCF_008692635.1. Classification (NCBI taxonomy): domain Eukaryota; kingdom Metazoa; phylum Chordata; class Mammalia; order Carnivora; family Hyaenidae; genus Crocuta; species Crocuta crocuta. The sequence continues at coordinate 5,335,230 of NW_027551558.1, read as the reverse complement.
GTTTTCTGTGAAGTGACTATTGCATCCATTGTCCATTTTTAAAGGTTTGAAGAAGGAGCAAAAGGAGGAGGGGAAGAAAGAAATGAAGGGATAGAAATGTGTGTGGCCTGCAAAGTGTAAAATGTTTACTATGTGGCCATTTAACAGAAAAAGTTTGCTGAAACCTGCTTTCAATTGTTCTCTTAGGTTTTGGTATTTTTAAGTTCAATGTAGTATAATGTTTTGCTTTTTCCTTATATTATAGAATATCCTCTGTCTCTGGCTCTCTGGCTTTATTGGCCTATTAATAATATCACAGTGCTAATTTATTAGTGTTCCAAAATAAGTCTTGATGTCTGATAGGGCAAATCTGTCTCCCTTCCCCATTCCCCATTCCATATTCTTCTTTAAATACCAACCAAACCACCTTCCCACTTGGTCATAATGATCAAAGTTGACTCAATGCCTTGGTTGATATTTATGTTTACATGTTTCAACTGTCAGTAAATAAGAATTAAAGGGTTTTCTTTTTCTGGCTGATTATTTTATTGCTATTCTGAACAGGAAGTGGGTATTTTCCAACCCATGGCACATGTGTGTATTAGTGGTAATTAGAAAACTTGCTAGAAGAACCAAACTCATTTTGGGGACGTCTGTTTGGCTTTCTTTGCCCTTCAACTTGCTTCCAGTATAGGAGCTGAGCTCTTAATTAGTTACTACTTATATTGAGTAGTAATGCCCCCTGAGAAGGGCAGCAGCTTGTACTGAAGAGAGCATAACAAAGAGTAGATGACTGTAAATAGACAACAAAATTTACTGAATGCTTATGTCTTTAAATATCATTAGGTATATAAAACCAATCTTCTTGGAGATCTAGCAATTAAATTCACACGATCATTCCAAATACTAACATAACTTCAGCAGCAGAGATGATTCATAGCAAAGGAGAGCCAACTGGACTGCAGTTGAATCTTAGGTCCCTATATTTCATGTTTTCATTATTTTAAACAGCTTTATTGAGGTATAATCTATATGCATTTAAATTTACTCATTCTAAGGTCACATCTCAATGATTTTTAACAGATTTATGGAGTTGAGCGACTGTCACCACAATCCAGTTTTAGAACACTTCCATCCATTAGCCCAAAAAGTTCCCTCATACCCATCTGCAGTTAATTAGGTTGATGAGGCAACCACGAATCTACTTTTGGTCTCTATAATATGCCTTTTCTGGACATTTAATACAAATGGAATCATATAATAATTAGCCTTTTCTGTTTGGCTTCCTTCACTCTATTTTAGAATTGTGTTTTGAGGTTCATCTATGATACAGGATGTATCAGTAGTTTTCTCCCCCTCTTCATTGCTGAATAGTATTCTGTTGTGTGCATATGAAACATTTGTTTATCCATTCACCAGTTAAGACATTTGGATTGTTTCTAGTTTTTGGCTGTTATGAGTGATACTGTTCTGAATATCTACATACGTCTTTGTGTAGGTGTGGGTTTTCATTTCTCTTGGGTAGGTTCCTAGGAGTGGAATTTCTGGGTCAAGTAGAAAGTTTAACTTTCTAAGAAAACGCCAGATTGTTTTCCAAAGTCGCTGCATGATATTATATTCACACTGGCAACATATGAGGGCTACATTTCTCTATGTCCTTACTATACTTGCTATTGCCTTTTTTATTATAGTCATCCTAGTGAGTATGTAGGATCTCACCGTGGTTTTAATTTGCATTTCCCTGATAATTAATGATATTGAATATCATTTCAATGAGTTTATTAATTTCTGTAATTTCTTTGGTGAAATACCTATTCAAATATTTTGACCATTTTTATACTGTAATTATTTGCTTTTTTTATCAACATGTTTGGAGAATTCTTTATACTGTTTGGATATAAGTTCTTTACCAAATATATAATTTGCAAATATTTTCTCCCAGTCTGTGACTTATCTTTTCACTTTCCTTGTGGTATTTTCTGAAGCACAAATGTTTTGAATTTTGAAGTCCAGTTTATCAAATTTTTTTCTTTTACAGATCTTGTTTTGGTGTCATTTGTAAACATGTGTAGCCCAATCTAAATTTACAAAGATTTTTTCCCATAAGTTTAGTAATTTTAGCTTTGTATTTATGTCGATGATCCACTGTGGGTCAACTTTTTTGCTGTTGCTTGACATGAGAGTCTAAGTTCTGCTCTTTTTTGGCATGTGGACACCCAATTGGAGTAGCAACATATGTTGAAAGTAATACCCTTTTATCATTGAATTAAAATGTCTAGAACCTTCACAGAAAATCAGTTGGTTGTAAATGAGGATTTATTTCTGGACACTCAATCAGCGCCATTGATCTATATGCCTATCCTGTACTAATACCACACTATCTTGGTTAGTGTGGTTTTATAGTAAGTTAGTAAGTTTTAAATTAAGTATTGTTAAAACCTTAATTTGTTCTCCTTTTAAAAACATTGTTTTGCCTACTATAGGTCCTTTGCATTTTCATATAGATTTTTTAAAAATCAGGTTGTAAATTGTTATATAAATCTTACTGGGAGTTTGATAGGAATTATGTTAGATTTATAGATCAATTTAAGGAGAATTTCCATTTTGACAATATTGAGACTTGAAATCCATGAGCATGGAATATCTATCCATTTACTTAAATCTTTAATTTTTCTTAACAATGTTCTGTAGTTTTCAGTGTACAAGTCTTGCACTTCTTTTGTTAATTTAATTCTTAGTATTTTATCCTCTGTGATGTTACTGTAAATGGAATTATTTTCTTAATCACATTTTTGGATTTTTTTTATTTTTAGCATATGAAAATATAATTGATTATTTTATATTGATCTTGTGTCAGGCAATCTTGCCAAACTTGTTTATTTGTTCTTGTTGATTTTATGTGGATTCTTTGGCATTTTCAACATACAGAATCTTGTATTCCGAGAATAAAGATGGTTTTGCTTCTTCCTTTCCAACCTGGATGACTTTACCTTTTGTTGTTATTGCTTTGTTTTTGCCTATTTTATTGGCTAAAATCTCCAGTACAATGTTGAAAAGAAGTGAAGAGAGTGGGCATGGCTACCTCAATTTTAGTTTTGGGGGAGAGGAATTGATTATGGGTTTTCCCCAGATGCCCTTTATCCTCCTATTCCCAATTTGCCGATTATCACACATCGGTGTTAGCTTTTATCAAATGCTTTTTCTGCATCTATTTGGATCATCATGTGGATTTTGTCCTTTATTCTATTAACATATTGTTTTATATTAATTTATTTTCAAATGTTAAGTCAGCCTTGTATTCTGGGTGTGAATTCCACTTGCTCATGATGTATCATCCTTTTTGTATGTTGCTGGGTTCAGTTGGTTAATATCTTGTTAAAGAGTAATGCATCTATGTACATTAGAGATATCAGTCTATGGTTCTCTTTTTTTGAGATGTCTTTGTCTGCCTTTGATATCAGGACAACCCAGAATGAGTTGGGAAGTGTACCTGCCTCCATTTTCTGGAAGAATTTTGTGAAAGATTCGTACTATATCTTCTTTAAGTATTTGATATTATATCTTCTTTGATATTTGAAACCATCAGGTTCTCAGCTTTCTTTGTAAGAAGTTGTAAACTAATTCAGTCTCTCTGCTTCTTAGAGTCTTATTCAGGTTTTTCATTTCTTCATAAGTTAGTATTGGTAATTTTTTATTTTCTTTCTTTTTTAAAATTTTCTTAATGTTTTATTTATTTCTGAGAGAGAGAGAAAGAGAGAGAGAGAGAGACAGCATGAGCAGGGGAGGGTCAGAGAGAGAGGGAGATACAGAATCTGAAACAGGCTCCAGGCTCTGAGCTGGCAGTCAGCACAGAGCCAGATGCAGGGCTCAAACCCATGAACTGTGAGATCATGTCCTGAGCTGAAGTCAAACGCTTAACCGACTGTGCCATCCAGGCGCCCCATTCTTTCTTTTTTTTTTAAGTAGGCTCCATGACCAGTGTGGAGCCCAATGCAGGTCCTGAACTCATGATCTAAGCTGAGATAAAGAGTCAGGTGCTTAACTGACTGAGCCGCCCAGGTGCCTTTTGACTTTCTATGAATTTGCCCATTTTATCTAGTTGTGTGTGTGTGTGTGTGTGTGTGTGTACACAGATTTGTTCTTAATAATTCTTTATAATCTTTTTAATCTCTATAGGCTCAGCAATGATGTTTTTCATTCCTGATTTTGGAAATTTGTGTCTTCTCTGAACTTTTTTTTACTTCATAGGTCTAGCTAAATACTTTTCAACTTTATTAATATTTTTTGAAGAACCAGCTGGGCTTCAGTGATTTTTCTTTATTGTTTTTCTATTTTCTATTTCATTGATTTCTCTTCTAATTTTAATAACTTTCTTTCTTCTACTTGCTTTGTACCTAGATTGTTTTTTTTTTTTTTCTATTTTTTTTAATGTAGAACCTTAGGTATCTCAATGACTTAAGAGCATTCTTCTCTTCTATTACAGGTATTTAAAGCTATAAATATCCATTTAAGCACTGCTTTCTCTGCATCCTACACATTTTGATATGTTGTGTTTTCATTTACACTCAGCCCAATATATTTTATAATTTCCCTTGTGATTTTGTTTTTAACCCATGGGTTATTTGAAAGTGTGTTGTTTAATTTCCAAGTATTATGGTATTTCCAGATTTCTTTTTTTTTTGTTGATTTCTAATTTAATTTCATTGTTGTCAGTAAACATGCTTTACATAATTAATCTGCTTAAATACATTGGAACTTGTTTTTTGGTCTATCATACGGTCTTTCCTCCGGAATGTTCCACATGCACTTGAAAACAATGTGTGTCTACAGTCAAGAGTGTTCTGTATATACCATCTACATCCTTGTTGATTTCATATCTAGGTTTTCTATCAGTTATTGAGGGGGTATTGAAATATCCAACTATTATTGTAGAATTATTTATTTAAACTTCAATTCTGTCAGTTTTTACTTTATAAATTTACTCTGGTTTTGCTACATATACATTTGTAATTGTTTTAATTCCTCATGTATTGACCTTTTTCTCATTATGAAATACTCCTTTAATGTACAATTGAGTTTATTTTATTTGAAATAATATAACCACTTGAACTCTCTTATGGATACTGTTTTGGATATCTTTTTCTATCATTTTACTTTCAATCTTTTTGTGTCTTGGAATCTTTGTGTAGTTTACCTCTTGTGGACAGCGTAAATAGGTGGATCTTGGTTGTTTAATCCAGTATGACAATCTCTGCCTTTTGTTTGGAGCATTAGACTTGAGTGGGGTTTTGTTCAAGCCCCTGGAGCCAAAAAGGTTTCTGTCTCCTGCTGATGGATCTGTGAATGGATGGAGGCCATTTTCAAAGTTCAGGCTATTTTTATGTCCTCCACAAGTTTCTCCTTTTTTATTTTGCATACCCCCTGTGTCTTCTGTATAACCCCATGGTTGACCAGCTTGGGCGTCTTCAGTCTCTGCTATGGATGCATATCAACTCAGCCAGGAATATGCTTGTCCCAGTCACAAATGCAACCGTGGGCTAATACAGCCACCTTCACCCACTGCCAAGGTTGTCACTTCCAGACTATGCAGATGGATGTAGGTGTCACAACTGCTCCAGTTCCAGCAGGATTCTTCACCGAGGTTGCCAAGATGCCGATCCTCATGGCCTATCCTCCCTGGCAAAACATTCTCCACTGACCTGGGCAGGGGAACGGCAGCATTCCCAAGCAGAATGTCAGACTCCCACTGTTCTTAATGGTTTTCTGTGCAAAATATCTCTTATATTTTTGTATGCCTTTGGTCAATTTCCAGGACAATCAAATAGTTGCTTTTGTCAAATTTTCCCAGCTTTATAGTTACTTTTTGAGGACAGTATTTGTTGACCTCCTCATTTGGCCATAGCCAGAAATCGCACTAACAAAGTCAGGGGCACTGAAACCTATTTCCTTCAGGGCAACAGGAAGTTTCAGTATTGAACATTGTCTGTTAGATCCTAAAAGTCTGCTCTTACCTCACTTATTACACAGCAGTGTTGCACAACACTGGCTTATCTACCATCCTAATCTAAGGGAGTTTAGTTAATGAAATGGTAAAAAACCTTTGCCAGAGGCCTTTTCCCCAGTACAGCAATCCTCAGCAGAATCTTGTAGATAGAATTCCATTGTGTTCACAGGTAGATTTTTATGTGTTTTAACACTCATGACTTCAAGTTTTATAGCATCCCTGGTGGGAGATGGAAGGTAAGATTTTTCATGACCATTTTACAACTGGCTTAACTGTGTCTTTAAAAGATGACTACTAATGACACATGTTGAATGCTTAGGCACCTGGCATTATGCTAATTGCTTCACCCTACATTAACTATAAGTTAGGTATTATTACAAGCCACACTTCATAGTCGGGAAAGTAACCTACCAGGAGTCACCACCTAATAACTAGGCTCTGAAGCCAAGTTATCGAGCAGTAGAGCCTGAGTCCTTATTACATATACTCTGTGCCTTTGTGACAATTCTTGAAAGCTATAGGCTGGGAAATGACCAATCAACAGAAAGATGGTGAGTTGTAACCTATTTCAACATTAAAGACAGGAACAAGGACACAATGTTTATGGCCAGGTTGGACATGGAAAGTATAACTATTTTGGTACAACTAATACTTAACTTCCCTAGATGTGCATGATTGGAGTCACATGACAGACTTTAAGCACATCCAGCCTTCTAAGTGACTCATACTGAATGTGATGGGAGGGAATAGGGAGAGCAACCTCTCCTAAGGACAGCACCTCCCACCTGTGGGTGGGCTAGGTATCCCTTACCAGGAAAGCCCTTCTTTCTCAATGAGTTGAGCTAATAAGGACATAGAGGGCCATTCAGTTTCCTCATTTTAAGGATGAGTCAATTGAGGCTTAAAGAACTGACCCTCCCCTAAAGCCCCTGAAGGCTGTTCAAGCATTACCTCTTCCCTGAAGCTTTCCTTGTAAGGACACTAATCTTTAGCTGCTCTGTTGTCTCTGAATTCTTTTAGTGTGATCCATATGTTTCACTCAGGGAACCCTATTCTAGATAGCTAAATGGTTTGATTCTTACAGGATAGATTAAAGCCAAAGTACAAGTTGGAGCCCAAATAAGGCAGTTACCTTTTTCTCAAAGAACAACTGCTCTACCACCCAGCACACTGGAGTGAAATGCAGTGTGGCTACCTGTCCTATTTCTGGAGAAACTTCTCAAATACAGGGCTTTCTAACAGTGGGCATTATATTCCATCATATTCCACTTATACAGTCATACATAATTATTTCTTTCTCTCTCTCTTTCTTTCCTTCTCTCATTCTCCATCTCTTAGAAATACAGGAACATATAGGATAACGGAAGAAAATAAAAGCTTCCCCAAACTGATCCTCATCTCCTTATGGTATTAGAAGAAGAGACTTTTTCCCTTCTTGGCCCTTTTCCCTCCTCACTCTCCCATCCACTAAGAATAGACAGACAAGTATATCATGGAGATCCTTACTGGAATGTCAGGGATCCTAGGAACTAGACACCACAAGAATCTGTTGTTTATGATTAGTTCCCTCCTATTTCTTTCCTTGTATACTTCTTAACCTAATGTGATGATGGGTGGAGGTGGAGAAAAGCCTTTAAAATAAAGTAAAATAAAATAAAATAAATAATAAAATAATAAAATAAAGTAAAATAAAATGAGATACCTCTTTTTGCTCTATTCCCCTTCCCAAACCAGAAATAGTTCTTCAGTAATAATGCATAATACCATAGACTTGATAATGATGAGTCTATGCATATGTATGGCTGAAAAGGGCTCATTGACAATTTGTACCTTTTTTTTTGTATCACGGAGACAGTGATGTTGATTCCAGTATTGTAGACTCTAACTGTAGTTTGCAGCTGCCTTTTTGCATCATCATACACTGTCTGACACATGGGTTAAAAACAAACTCTACTCTGAATGGCTAAAACCAAAAACACAAGAAAGAACAAGTGTTGGTAAGGATGTGGAGAAAAAGGAAACCTCGTGCACTGTTGGTAGGAATGTAAACTAGCGCAGCCACCGTAGAAAACAGTATGGAGGTTCTCAAAAAATTAAAAAAAGAGGGGCACTTGGGTGGCTCAGTTGGTTAAGAGTCTGACTTCAGCTTAGATCATGAGCTCACGGTTTGCAGGTTTGAGCCTAAATCAGTCTCTCTCTGCTTTCAGTGTAGAGCCTGCTTCAGATCCTCTCTTCCTCTCCCTCTCTGCCCCTCCCTCACTTGCTCTGGTGTGCTTGTTTTCTCTCTCTCTCTCAAAAAAAGAAACATTAAAAAATTAAAAATAGAATCACCATATGATCCAGTAATTCCATTACTGGGTATTTACCCATGGAATACAAAAACAATAATTTGAAAAGATGCACACACCCTTATGTTTATTGCAGCATTATTTACAACAAATTATGGAAGCAACCCAAGTATCCATCAATAGATGAATGAATAAAGAAGAATTGGTATATACATATAATATACACAATGGAATATTACTCAATCATAAAAAAGAATGAAATCTTGCCATTTGCAACAATATTAATAGATCTAGAGGGTATAAGGCTAAGTGAAATAAATCAGAGAAAGACAAATACTATATGCTTTCACTCATATGTGGAATTTAAGAAACAAAACAAATGAACAAAGAAAAAAAGAGACAAAACAAAAATCATACTCTTAAGTGTAGAGAATAAACTATTGGTTACCATAGGAGAGACAGAGGAGCTGAAATAGGTAAAGATTAAGAGTTTACTTATCATGACGAGCACTGAGTATTGTATAGAATTGTTGAATCACTATATTGTACACCTGACACTAATTTAATACTGTATGTTAACTATATTGGAATTCAAAATTAAAAAAGAAAAAAGAACTCTGCTTCATCGTTCATTAGTGCAAACCACCTTGGTTATTTTCAAGCTTTATAATAGTCATAGGGAGAGTGTGGGTACCTCTTCCACAATACATACCATTAGGAAGGCATCCAAAGTTCATGGATAAAACCATTAGTCAGTATTTTCTGCCTTTGCCCTCCCACATTCCCTCGCTGGTATGGTAACCAAATCCAAAGGCTATTTTGTCATGACCAGGGCTGTGCCCAGAGTAAGATCCAGTGGTTTCCTAATGCCCCAGATCTTCTCTTGTCTCATCTTTGCTTCTACCTCTTTAATGCTAGCAATACCACCAAAAGTACAGAATCTATCCATGGGAGAACTTCTAGCTTAAGCTCAATATTTGCTTCGAAAATTTCTAAAAGTTAACACTACTTGTTGAACTTCTAGAGTTTAAGCAGGCCTTTACCTGGATTCTTTTGGGACCATAAGGTCTGCTCCTAAACAACTTAGGGATAGATAGTAATAACAGCTTGGACTGAGGCTGAAGAATGGGCATGGCCATGCCCTTCACATGTGTCTAGTAATGGCTTTAGCTTGACATTATGACAGATGGTTGTTCATTATTTAATGAATTATATAGATAGATATTAAGAAGTGCCAAATGTGACATAGCCCTGTCCATTTTCCAAGGGCACTGTAAGTGTTGGTAATATGGCTTCTGATGCTCTAAGGAGAAAAAAAAAACCCACTGATGTGACTGTATAAAAGACAAGGTGATACATAATACATGGCCCTTCTGAGTTTTCTCTGAGGTAATTATTCTCAGAAGACACAAACAGTTGAAGTGCTTTGGACACCTCTGCCTAGGCATCCATCCATTTGAGGTGGCTCATTGCAACAGTATGAGAAAGACCGGTTGGAATTAGACCCACATGATTAAAGAGGAATAAGTGCAGGGAAGAGATCTAGGCCAGCAGGCAGAACAGGACATTCAAAGGGTAGAGCAATAGATGAGAGATGGTGTAGTGGCCCAGGCAGAGGTAGTAGTGGTGGTAGGGCTGTTGTTTATGTCACAGGTTGTCTAACACAAAGGGATGGGTATTATTTGACAGCTGGGGTATTATATAGTGCTGCCATGGAAAAACCAAGATTGGAAGATTCTTAAATATCTGGGCAGCATTAGGACAGCCAGTGGGAAAGAGTATATAGTTGTTCAGGGACATCTGCTAGATCTGGGACACAAGTTGAGGAATGCATTTCAGGAAGTTATGAGAAGTGGGGCACAAAGTCACAGAGAGGTGAGCAACAAGAGAGACTTAAGGCTGGGCATTGTGGTAATCTTTCTGAGCTGTTGCTAACAGTATCCATCTGATGTTGGCCTTAGTCCTAAGAAGTAGAGGCAACTGGAGCTGAGGAGATTGATAGACTCAAATAAGTTTCAGTCTCACATCACAAAGCTTTGTATTTTGATGTGTCATGACTTGTATGGATGAGGGTTGGCACAGAAGGAAGGTGGGCTGGTCATAGTGATCACCGGTCAATGGACAGAAACAGGTTGGGCAAAAGCATAGTAACCTAAAATGAAGTCTGAGTTGAGTACATCAGTATTGAGAAGTCACTGCAGAAGTAAAGACTTTAAGCCAAATGTTGTGGGATAAAAGGTTTCATGACTAGTGGCTCACTGGATGGAGAAGGAACTGTTACACACAGAATAGCAAGGGAAGGATGCACTTGTTCAAGTGCCATTAGGACACTGTGGGTTAAAGGGTTATAGAACATCTGTCTTTTTTTGGATGCAGAATATAGTTGTCTTAGTTTTTAAATTTTATTTTTATTTTTTATCCAATCAGAAAAATCTCTGCCTTTAAAATGAGACTATTTAGACCATGCATATGAAATGTGATTATTGATATGTTTGGGTTTAAATCTACTGTCTTGTTATATGTTTTATATTTATCCAATCTGTTCTTTGTTCTCTTCACTCTCATTTTCTGCCTTCTGTTGGATTCGTTGATCATTAAAAAAATAATTTCATTTTATATCCTATGTTGGTTTATTATTAGCTTTAGCTCTTCATTATGTTTTTATGGTGGTTGATTTATGATCTAGCCTATCATAGCCTACTCTCAAGTAATATGATACCACTTCATGTATAAAACAAGAAACTTACAACAGTATAGTTCTATTTTTCCCTCACAGCTTTTGACCTCTCAGTGTCCTACATTTTACTCCTACATGTTAAAAAGTCCACAACACATGATCATTATCACTGTTTTAAACAGCCATCCTTTAAATAGCTTAAATAATAAGAAACAATTGTTACATTTATCCATATATTATTATTTCCAGTGTTCTTCTATCCTTTGCATGGGTCTAGGTTTGTGTCTGGTATCATTTTCCTTCTGCTTCAAAGATGTACTTTACCATTTCTTGTAATTCAGGTTTACTGTTGACGAACTTTTTCAGCTTCTATATGTCTAGAAAAGTTTCCATTTCATCTTTGTTTTGTAAGTATATTGCTTGGATGAAGAATTGTAAGGTGACAACTTTACCTTCAGAAATTTGCTCCATTGTCTTCTAGCTTCCTTTGTCTTAAACAAGATATCTATTATTCTTATCTTTGTTCCTCTGTACATAATGTGTCCCTTTCCCCACCTTGTAGTTTTAAAAATTATTTATTTATCCATGTTTTAAAGCAATTTTATCATGGTATGCATTGATGTAGTTTTCTTCATGTCTCTTTGCTTGGGATTCAGAGGCCATCTTAGATTTGTGTGTTTATAGCTCTTATAAAAATTGGAAATTTCTTGGCTTTGATTCCTTCAAATATTTTTTCTGTTCCCTGCTCAACTTTGTGACTCTAGTTACATGTATATTAGGTGGCTTTAAATTGTTCTAGAGTTCGCTGATGCTCTGTTTGCTTTTCCCTCCAGTCTTTATTCTCTCTGGATTTCATTTTGGATAATTTCTATTGTTATATATTCAAGTTCACTAATCTTTCCTTCTGTCATGTCTAATCTTCTGTTAACATGACTCAGTGTATTTTTCATCTCAGACATTGATGTTTTCATTTCTAGTTGATTTGGATCTGTCTTCCATGTCTCTACTTATCATGTTCAGTCTTTCCTCTAGGCTCTCAAGCATATGGAATATAGTCAAAATGTCTTTTTTAACGTTTATTTATTTTTGAGAGAGTGTGCATGTGAGTGGGGGAGGGGCAGAAAGCGAGGGAGACAGAGGATCCAAAGTGGACTCTGACTGAGCTACCTAGGTGCTCTGGAATATAGTTATAATTGTCTTAATGTCCTTGACTATTAATTCTATCATTTGTGTTATTTCTGGGTAGGTTTATATTGATTGCTTTCCTCCCCCTTCATTGTGGATCACATTTTGCTGCTTCTTTATATGTCTGGTAATTTGGATGCCAGACTGCTGCAAATTTTACCTTTTGAGTGCTGGATACCTTCATACTCCTGTAAATATAGCTGAACTTTGTTTTGGGATGCAGTTAAGTTGCCTGGAAAGAGTTCGATATTTTGAGTCTTGCTCTTAAGCTTTGCCAGGTGAGACTAGCAGTATTTAGTCTAGTGATAATTTTGTCCCACTAATGAAGCAACACTCTTCTGATTTCTGACACTGTGAATTGAGAGGTTTTTCACTTTGGCTAATGGGAAGAGGATCTTTCCTAGCCCTATGAGAATTTAGGGGATTGTTCCCTCTAATTCTTTTGTGTGATTATTTCCCTGGCCTCAGGTAATTTTCTCATGTGCATGTGAAGAAAGACTTGAGGATGAGATCTCAAAGGTTGTCACTGTGTGCAGCTCTTTGGTCTTCAGCCCTCTGCCCTGGGAACTCAGTCAAGTTGGCTTCCCTGGACCAACTGTCTCATCTATTCAACATAGGGAGATTGTGGGGTTTTCCCTGGGCTCTCCTCCCTGTGCTGTATCTTGGACACACTCTGTAGGCAGTAACTGTGGCAAATTTTGTTTGTTTTCCTCTCTCAGGATCACCATCCTTCATTGCCTGACATCCAATATCTTGAAAACATATTTTCTTTAGTGTTTTAGTTGTTTTGAGTAGGGGGTAAATCCAGTCCTTGTTACTCCATCTTGGCCAGAGCAGTTTACTTGTGTTTCCAAATGTTTTCCATCCATAAGGCTTGGTGTATTCAAGTGAGAAACAGAGGAGTCTTCCAAATCTCAATGCTCACCGGTGAGCAAGGGGCAGGGAATACATTACTTTACATTGTCAGGTTTGGAAACCTGTTTTCTGATCTATCTCTAACCTCAGTAATCTGCCTTGACTAACTTGCTTGGCTCCTGTTCTATATCTTGCTTTAACCTCTGGGAACCAAATTTCTTTAGCTTCTTCCTTGTCCTCCCAGAGAGCAGAAAATCCCTTGATAAATCCAGTTCTTAACTCTTACAATAATATATATTCTACCCACACCCATTAACTTGGCATTCATTCTTTCTCTCATTCATCAAGTGTTTACAGAGTGCCTATTTTATACCAGGCACTCTGCTAGGTATCAGGAATACAATTGTAAGAAAATTTGACACTGTCCCTGCTTGCGTGGTTATTCCAGATATTTCTGACTACAATAATCAATAAACATTGAAATTTACACATTTGACTTTATCTGATTCTAGATTTAACCACAATGATTACAGTACAAAAGCACTTCACTTCCTTTTTCCATTATGTAGTATCCTCAGTTGGAGTAAGACCATGAACATTTAGGTTCAATCTAAAGGCTACTCAAAGCCATGCCATTTCCTGTGGTATCAACTTACTGCAAAGGCCATCACAGGGTCAGTTATCCAATTTTGCTCATAGGTCCTGAACTAGAAACTGAGTTTCCTTTTTCTCATCTGGCTCCATGTTTTAAAAAAATTCCCACGAAGCTTAAATTTCACCATTTGGATCTGTTTAGGCATATACTCAGCAAAATGACAATATGAAAGGCCATCATTTAAGTCATTTACTTGAACCAGTAAATAATTCAGCTGATACCAGCCATTTCCTGATCTTGTCCCTTCATTAGTCTTGTGATCCCTAGGACACGGAGTTTGACTCCTAGATTTTTCCTTTTCCCTGAACCCTGCCTGCCACCTTGCACCTATCCTACCTCCAATACATATTCACTTATAAGAAAGGAACACTCATACCCACTCCTCCCATTACCTATGAGGTGACATCCTTGAGTATCATTCCTGGCCTGTTGACCTATCCCTTATTCATTCCTCCATAGGTTCCTTGATTCATAGGTGACACCTATTGGTCTATGTTCTTCCACTAAGAGGACCTAATCTATTAAAAGGCTCTAACACTGAGATACCAATCTCTCTTTTCCTTTTCTGCCCAGACCAGTATGAGGGAAAATCTTGACTAAGAGGATATGCTTGCAAACATGCTTTCCCTCATGTGGACTTTCCATGATCAGGATTTCAGGGTAGGAGGATATGTATGAGAGAAGGATGGAGAGTATGTTAGTAGCCAATGTGAGTTGCTCATCTACACCACATCCTCCAACCTAGCTTTTATTGTTTTTTCCCATGGGGGTCACAGCACCATTTATTGTCCAAATAAAGTACACATACTTGAGAGCAACTCCCCAAACAGGGAAAAATGAGAACAGAGTACAGACTCTTTGGAACCAAGAAAGGAGGAAAAAATGGGGAGGGAAATTTCTCCCTTTCCTGGAACTTCACACAGAAGCCTAGGGATCTGCTTCCCACCCTAGCTCCTCGGCTGCACTGATTTGGGCTAGCAGCTTCCCAGAGAAGTAGGAGGAGGCAGAAGACCACAATGCCCAAAGCCCAGTTCCAAGGCTCCCTGGACACCCTCCCCCTTCCCCAGGCTGAGGTGGAGGAGGTGCTGCAGCCATCATGTAATGTTGCCTGCTTTGGGCACCAGCCTCCCTAGGATAGTGAGAGAGTCTACCTTCAGTGATGGGAGAGAGCCTTTGGGAGCCCATGAACTTCTAATATTCTAGAGTAGAAGGGAAGAGGGATTCTTGGAGGGGGAGAGCCAAAAGTGATAGTTTGGTCACCATCTGTCTTACTCTTGCATCTACTGTTCATTTGGGTCTACACACAAGAGGGGAAGACAGTATCTCCTCTGGAGCACTGCCTACAGTGAATAGGTGATAAATGGCAGTGACTAGCTTAGGAGCTAGACAGGAAAGAATCATGTTTATAGGTGACATGTCACCGAGATTCATGATCTATAAGAATATGAACAAAGGAGTCAACAAGATCCGGTTCCCCTGCCACTGGGCAACAGAAATTTTCCCATGAAATTAGCCCCTTATTTGCTATTGGTTCCTCATCACCTCATGTGCTCTGACAGGAGAGTGCAGTGGATGGTGGGGAAGTTGGAAGTTTGGACAGAACACTGATGGAGCTGTTATCCAGGAAACACCTTGACCCTGTGATCCCACCCTTCATTTACAGGGTTCTGTTTCCTGGATGCAGGCTGAGGAATTCTATCTGAAAAGCTAAATATAACCTTGACATAGTGTTTCTGGACAGGAAATGCAGTTTGAAAGTGAGGAAGATGATAAACATATTGACAAAGCATACACAATCATAAAAGTCTAGCCAAAGGAAAAAATGATGGCCTTCATTCTGAAGACCTAGAAGAGCCTATTGAAGGTACAGTGTTTTCTGTTTCTGTTTTTGTTTTAGGGAAGCCTAAAGTAGGATGTGATGCAAAACTAGAACAATACAAATTTCAGTTTTCCTTGATAAAACTTTTAATTTAGGTAGAAAATGCAGAAACAGAGTATTTAAGAGTTTCTTATAACTTTTGCTTCATTATTTTGGTGGTGCCTTTTTAAAACTTGAAATACCAGCACATGAAGTCTTTGGATGATAATGTAAGGTACATAGCTTTAGTCTGTCTTTGGAGACACATGATTTCTTTTTGATAGCCTTCTTAACTGCCCTCTGTATAGCTCACTTTCCAGAGTTTCACATGGACCTAAAAACAGGTGTGGTTTTTTTCTTTCAACTACCAATCTATGTGCTGTTCCTCTAGTTCCCAGTAGCTATTCAAATGGGACTAACACCAATTCACAATCTAGACTTAAAAATTGCATAATGTTGGTTTTTAAGACTTATACTTTGGAGAATGTCAAACACATACCAATTCTAATTGAATCACCATATGTCCATCACTGGCCTTAATAGTGATCATCATCTATTCCTCCACTAACTCCCCCTTTCAGGTTTACTTTGAAACAAATTTCCAGATAATGTTGTGCTGAGAACTTAAGAGCTAACAGCTATGGATAGTCAATAATTTGGTTCTCTTTGTGTGTGTGCCTGATAACTCAGACATAGGTGAATGCTCCATTTTTCCATACTGTCACCAAAGATGCGTGAACACACCAGGATCATTGTATTGACAGTGCAGTGTTGGGTATCAGTTGGCCCCAAAACAGATCATTTCCTCTGTAAATGTTTCATTATGTATTTCAAAAATACAATGTCTTTAAAAATTAACCAGAATATCATTTCACCCCCAAAATCTTAATAATTCCTTAACGTTTCAAATATCTCCACTAGATTATTTTGGGTTGTTTTTTGTTTTTTCAATAAAATTGTTTAAATGTTTATTTATTTTTGAGAAAGAGAGAGACAGAGTGTGACGAGAGAGAGAGAGAAACATAGAATCTGAAGCAGGCTCCAGGCTCCAAGCTGCCAGCATAGAGCCTGATGCAGGGCTCAAACCCACAAACCATGAGACCATGATCTGAGCCGAAGTCAGACACCCAACTGACTGAGCCACCCAGGCACCCCATTCCACTATATTATTTTGAAGCAAATATCAGGCATCCTAATATTTCATTTGTAAATAGTCAAGTCTATATATGTCTTTTTAAAACCTACCTTTTTATTTTTTCTGAGCCAAATGAATGCCATTATCACACTTTAAAAAAATTAATTTCTTAATGTCATCAGATATCCAGTATAAAAACTTCCAAATGTTTTCATAAATGTTATTTTACAGTAGAGTTATTTGAATCTGGATCCAAACAAATCTACAGATTACATTTGATAGATATGTCCCTCACATCTCTTTTAATGTATGTGTTCTCCTTCTCTCTTTGTTTTTTCTCAATAATTCATGCACTGAAGAATGTGTCTCACATTCTGCACTTGATCTTAGCCGAAAGGCCGAGAAGTGATGTGTAGCTCACATCATGGATTGCTCAAGGTTATAGTCCAGGAGTAGTTCTGTTCTCCCTGAAAACATTCTTATTTTGCCTTCATCTTTAAAAAGAAACTTTATTGAGACATACATGACATACAATAAACTGCATACATTTAAAGTAGTATAATTTGATTAAGTTTTGACACATGGATACGCACTTTGATGCTATCACCACAATTAAGATAATAAACATATTGTCACTCCCAGATATATTTTGGTCTCTGAATCTGGGCACACACTTAACTTCTCCCAGTCTCAGTTTCCTTTCTAAAATGAGGGCATGTACAGGATATATGTACAGAATTAGATGATCATTAATGTCTCATACATGTCTAAATTTCTATTATTCCTTCTTTGCCTGTTGCTCTATCAGGTGTTAGGGATAGATATATGTGAGTTTCATCTCTATAGAAAATCCACAGATGGAGCCTGTAGGTTAAATTGGTTTTTCATATTTCACAGGGCTTTTTTCCTTTAATTCAAATAAAATAAGAGGACTTTTAAGCTACTTCCTCTCTTGCATACCAGAAACATTCAGAAATTGGTTTCTCATTGCTGAACACCAGCACATTTCTATTTAAGTTTCTGCCTCACAAATCTCCCATTTCAAACCCCTGTGAAGCACTGCCCTCCTTCAAACCAGACTGAATATAATGTAGGTTCGGGGCCCTGCAGGCACTCCTCATTCTCTAAAACAGGCAAGCACACCAGGATGAAGGATCAAATGCATCCCAGGGAGGAGTTGGAGAGATGCTGATTTTAAAATGCTCAAGAGATGATCAAAATGAACATAGCAGGCAAGTGTTTAAAGCTGAGAAGATGGCAGCAGAGGTAATTTGAATAAACCTGGATCTGTAGGCGCTGGTCTAGGCAGAAACTGCTAGCAGGGTATGAGCAAATTGGGGCATGTAGTACTAATAAAAAGTAAGGTGAATTTTTCCTGGAGATTTTAAAATTTCAAGGACTCTCAGTAACACATTGGTTTGTTCTTTTGCTCACCCACTTGGTATTAGGTAGCTAGTAGGGCTGGGAACACTAAAATAAATAATCTGTCACCCCCTAAGGAGCTTATTCACTTCTAGTAGATAGAAGATGTGTGTTGGAATATCTATAATACTAAGCAGCCTGGAATTGGGGACTCAGTTTCTCCTCCTGGGAGGGGTAGACTTTAGGATCTCAAAGACAAAATACTCAAAGACAATTCAGATTTAAACTAAAAAATTCATTTCATTGTGTTCTTTAATGTAAACGTATTTCATTCAAAGATGTCCCATAATAATTCAACACACATTCATTCAGGATGCCCGTGGGTACATTTTCCTTTCCCTAGAAATCTTTTCCCATTCTTTCCCCTGGCTAATTCCTATTTCCTTCCATGTCTCGATTTAGGTGTCATTTATTCTGGGAAGTCTGCTCTGATCTCTAAGTTTTGGTTAATACTCCATGCCCCCCACTATTATTCATTGGAGTCACCCAGTGGCCCCGGGCAGTAGGAAAGAGTAATTGACTCTATCTGCTAACTGTTCCAGCATTAAAAAATATCCCCAAAGTGAATGCCTTAAAATAACAACTATCTATGTAGCTCATAATTTTGTGGGTTGGTTGGCTGTTTCTGGTGTGCACTGGCCTGACTGGTCTCATCTGGGATCACACATGCATCTGCGGTCAGCAGGAAGCTGGATGATCTAGGGCTGTCACCAGGCGGCTCTTTCCCACCACAAGGGGCCTTCCATTCAGCAGTCAGAGCTCAGCGACTCTTCACAGTGCCACCCCACCCAGTATGTTGCTTACAAGTCACAAGGCCGTCCCAGATTCAAAGGGTCAGGAAATAGACTTCACCTTTTGGTGGAAGAGCTGCAAAACACTGTAGCCATTTTTATAATCCATTGCTCTGATTTTCAAACTGAGACAGTTTTCCTCAGGGAAAGAGCTGTGTTGTGTGTAAAATAAGCAAAGGAGTCCTCAGGGAGTTGTCCAGATAGACTTGGAATGAGCAAAGAAAAGTAAATTGCTTTGAATTAAAAAAGGCTAAAAAAATTTTGTTTTTTAAATTTTCATTGGCACCCAGGAAGTGAGAGGGCTGTGGGGAGCAAGAAGAGAGTCGGTATTCTGAAGGCTGATGCAGTGCCTTGCACACTCACACACATATACTACTCAGACTTTCACCAAAGTTCTCCATGAGCAGCCAGAATTATACTTTGGAGAGGGAGGTCATATGGGATGTGTCCAGGGGAGGTGACACGGGGTGGCAAGGAGGAGTTGCAGACATCCAGAAACTTACCCCTTCATCACTTCTGATTTTTCCTTTAACATGGGCAATTTTAAGGACATTGCTGGATTCTACATTTGTGCTTTAAGCAATGCTTTTTTTTTCTTACATAGTTTGATGAAAATTTCAAACATTATGTAAGTAGAATGGTTTAATGAATACCTCTGTACCCAAATCCCCGCTTGCACTGTGATCAATTCATGTCATGACTAGCTTGGTTCACCTTCTGCCTACTGCAAGGTTTGAAGCAAATCTTGGATCTCTCCTCTGTAAATATTTCTATTTGTATATCTAGAAGATAGGGAATTATTTCAAAAGTGTAGATTTGTCACAACTTTAAAAATTAATAATTCCTTGAAATTATCAAATATGAAATCAATGTTCAGATTTCCAATTAGATCCATACATTCCAAGTGCTTGATATGTCTTAAATCTATTAACCTATAAGATGCCCCTCTGATATTCTCTTTCTATTCCTTCCAATATATTTATTGAAGAAACCAGGTCATTTTTCCTAGAGCTTCCTCCAGTCTGAATTTTATGGATGCCAACTCCATGCTGCCATTTAACATGTTCATTTATCTGTCTTCTATTCTTCCTGTAAATGAGTAATTGGATCTAGAGGTTTGATTAGTTTCCAATTCATTTATTTTGGAAAGACTCCTTCATAAGTGATAAGGGCTACCCTTTTATTTTGGAAGACATTTCCCAGATTCCTAGTTTTAAAATTCTGTGCCTCAAGTTACATTAGTTTGCATTTTGAATAAATAAAATATTCACTTCCAATTAATATTCCTTCCAATTAAAATTCCTTCCAATTAATGAATAAATTTTGTTTTTACCATGTTTCCTACTCTGGCAAAAAATACAGGGAGTGAGCAATATGCGTAGTTTTTTGAAATGCCAAAGCAATAAATTTTCAAATCAGTTTGGAAGTGCTTTTGATGTATGTGTGATCTAATTTCCAGCATTCAGCAATAAAACACTGTGAGAAGACTTAGTGAAATGTCTAACACACTGGTGTGAGCAGTAAAATGGAAGCAATTGGTTACAGAAAAGGAAAACTGCAGCCACAGGGAGGTTTAGCTATTCAGAGGTAAGAATAAGAGAAGCCAGGGTTTTCAGTAACTTCTGGCACCCCGTGGCAAACATCAGCCATCTCGAGAAGATGTTTCTGTCTCTGCTGGCCATCAGTAAACATCCGGCTTAGCTAGCAACTAATCATGATCTTATTGTCAATTAAGGACTGGCAACTGGGCTATAATGTGTTTGTAAATACACACGGAGGCTTTACAGCATTTCTTAAAAGGAATTGCCCTCTCTATTGGAACTATACCCTCTGTGAAAGCAATATTTTTTCTTATTATCTACTTCTTCTAATGATCTCTGTAAAAAGAACAATGACTTCAGAGCTAGTTATAGCAACAAATATGAAGAAGGAAGGTACACACCAGAACAGCTCCCCTTCTTCCCCAAATTCCTGCAGGTAGGAATCTACTGTAGAGTAGAGCTGGCCTCTGTAGAAAAGGCTGGTCTAACTGACATGCTATATATAGAATCCAGGAAAAGAAAGTGACCCATGTGCCCTGCATCTAAAGGCTATCAGGCGGCAGGCCTGAAGTTCGATACATCCTTGGCTTCCCTATCCTCATCCCTTTGTTTGATTTTTATGAGAATCTGTATGGGAGGGATGTCTCTCTTTCTCTTTTTTCTTTGGTCTTCTTTTTGTTTTCTAAAACTATTTCATTCTCTTATTTTTAGGACATAAGAAGCAATGCACAGAGGTGGCTTCCACAGAGAAGCTATAAATGGCTACATTTCAACTTGATACCATGAACGTTGGGAAACTGATGCACTGCTGTATGGCTGCTGATTCCTGCAGAAAACAGTCCCAGATTAGGCCTGGTGCCAATGAAAATGCCTTCCTGCGCCACCACTACCACCAGCTACCAGAGGAGGATACCTACCAGAGGAGGATAGAGTGTGAGGAAGGAATTGCAGAGCAGAGGAACAAGCATTGTACTGGGTGAGCTGCACCTGAGTTTCCTCAGTCAGAAAGTAACCTGACATAGTCAGTTAAGTGTCTGACTCTGCTCAGCTCAGGCATGATCTCCGTGTTTGTGGGATCGAGCTCCACATTGAGCTTTGCACTGACAACATGGACCCTGCTTGGGATTCTCTCTCTCCCTTTCTCTGCCCCTCTCCTGCTCAGGTATGTGCTCGCTCTCACTCTTGCTCTCTCTCTTTCTCTCTCTCAAAATAAATTAAAAAGGAAGGAAGGAAGGAAGGAAGGAAGGAAGGAAGGAAGGAAGGAAGGAAGGAAAGAAGGAAGGAAGGAAGGAAGAAACCTATCAGGTTGGAATCAGGTGCCCTGTAAGGCCCCAGCAGCCCCGCCTGCCTCTCAACTCTCAGAAGTGTTATATGGAAACCAACTTGACAAGAAACTATTAAAAAAATAATAAATAAAAATAAAAAGAAAAAGAAAAAGAAAGAAGTGTCATAGACAATTCTATTAGTTTCCTGCATGCTGCTGTAACAAGTTAACACAAAGGTAGTGGCTTAAAACAGCATAAATTTATTCTCCAACATTCTGAATGTCAGAAGTCCCAAATGGGTTTCACCGGGCCAAAATGAAGGCATCAATGGGGTTGTGTTCCTTTCTGTGGGTTCCAGGCGAAAATCCATTTCCTTGCCTTTGCCAGCGTCCAATGGCCCTTCTTTCATCTTCAAAGCCATGCCCTTCCCATGGTGGCATTTCCCTGGTTCTCTGCAGTCAGAACTGTTCTCTGACTTTAAGGATTTGTGTGATTAGATTGTGCCCACTCCATTAATCCAGGAAAGTCTTTCCATCTCAAGGCCCTTAACCTTTATCACAGCTGCAAAATCCCCTTTGTCACATCATGTAACATATTCACAGGTATTGGGAATGAGGGTGTGGAATATCTTTGGGACCCATATTCTGCCTACCACAAAGATTATATTTCCCTTAGCAAGAGGAAAAGAAAAAAATGAGGAAGGAAATGTTTTCAAAGAGACTGTTTAAAGTCTACATTCTTTACCCTGTCATTTAAAACCCTTTAATCAATCCATCTGTCCAAAATTATTGCCCCATTTTTCCACTTGGAATAGTCTCTATCTAAACTGAATAATGCACGGTCTGGGCTTTGCCTCTTCCTACACTGTTCCTGTTCCTGAGAGTCTGTGCAATCCCACCCCTTCTCAGCATCACCACCTTTCCTCAAAGTCCAGCTAATGCGCATGTCTTAAAAGCCTTCCCCAATCTTCCAAGAGAGAAGCAAAACATCAGTATTTTGTCTGTTATCTTTTGTTAACAAGCCATCTGCCTGGTCTTATGGCTCCTGTCCCACAAGACTGCACGTTCCCTGAGGCCCGGGTGTGTGTGCTCCCATGCCCTGTACACAGCAGGAGCTGCATCTATGTGTGTTGACTAAAGGCCTGAATGACCCTCAGTGGACTCCTAGTGGAAAGAAAGAGGCCACAGAGGGAACACCATAGATAGCATTCTGCACCATTAGATCCTTGAACTCGGCATGAAGCACCTCAGTGGGTATTTGGCCCTAAAGAAGGAGAAGCTACCTGTATACACAGAGGGAATGTGGGTCCTAACAAGAGGGAGTACCCATACCCCCTTTAGGAAAAATGGCCACGGCCTGATGATGTGCAAGGCCTAGAAGTAGGAGGGAGAAGTCATTAAGGATTCCCATTAACCTCTTCACTCTCCACTTGCCCCACTCCCCTCCACCCACAGGTAGGAGGAAAGTGTATGTGGTCCTGTTGGAACAGTAGAGAGCTAGGTCACAAAACCATTGAAACTCATCCTACCCAATAACTATCTTAAAGGTTGAATGTATCCCCCCCACATGCAAATTCATATGTTGAGGTACCCCCAGTAGCCTCAGAATGTGACCTTATTCAGAAACAGGGTCTTTGCAGATGTAACTAGTTAAGATGAGGTCATAGCAGAATATACTAGACTCAAATCTGACTGGTGTCCTTTAAAAAGGAGAAATTTGGATATAGACACACAGGGAGAGGACCATATGAAGATTGGAGTTAGCCTGCCACGAGCCCAGGAACTAGCAGAAGCTGGGAAAAAGGCCTAGAACAGATACTGCCTTAATTTCTTCAGAGAGAGTATCACCCTGCCCACCCACACCTTGATCTCAGACTTCTGGCCTCCAGAACTGTGAAACAATACATTTGTTGTTATAAGCCACCTGGTTTGCAGTGTTTTATTATGGCAGCCCTAGAAATTAATACAAACTCATACTCATTTTGGTTGACTTCCTGTGAAAGCAAGTTTTCTTCTGTGGACAGAGTAACTCTGGGCTTGCTACTTCCCTAAACCTCAATTTCCTCATCTGTATGGGGTGCATGTGAGGATAATTGTGATCTTGAACATGAAGCAACAAGCCTGGCCCTCTGCACATTAAAAGCTCCCAATAAATGTGGTGATATTATGCCTAGTTCACATAGAAATGTGGACATGTTCAGTTGGTGGTCAGGGCTTCCTGGAGCATCGGGCATCAGGGAGGTATCTGGGCATTGGGGCTGGAAACATAGCTGGAGCCAGATTATAAAGCTAAGGAAGATATGGGAGAAAACTCATAACTGGCATCCTTTCAGTTTTATCTGGTTCATCTCCTTTTTTCCCTTTCTCTACCCCATCTTCACTCCCTCCTTCCTGTTGGCTGCTGTGCTGAAGAGGAAAGGAAATGTATCTAAGTTTATAGTTCATGTCAATTCCATCAAATCAGCAAAGTTCCACCCAATTGGTGGAACCTAGTTTATAATAATATTTGTGGAATAATTGAATAGATAAATGGATGAGTAAATGAATGAATGAGTAAACTAATGAATAGATGTATCTCGTGGCCCCGAGACTCCATGGTTTGCATCCCACAACCCCATTAAAAAGTAGGGTTTGCTTTGGCTCCCACTGTCATTATTCAAATGGTAGCAATTTGATCTTCCGTCTCAGATCCAAGAGACTTTAGCAGTTACATGAGAAGAAATGATGTAAACATGGGAAGAATGCCAATAAACTTAAATCTTTTAGCATGTCTTACTTCAATAGTGAATCCTAACATTCCAGCCTGACATCATGGGGCCTTCAACACTAGCCATCCCTCTCCTGTGCTATAGTCTCCCTCACACGACTTTTTGCCCAAGACCAGCTCACCTGGTGATTAACCTCACTGTCTATCCACCCTCCCCTCAAACACACACACATTTGCCCTAAGAAGTTCCCAGTCAGCATAAATCTTGGGTCTCTGCTCCCCTTGACATCACCCCAATGCTACCATACCAGCCAGAAACATAAATAACAGAAGAGAATGTACCCCTTCTTAGATCAGACTTACTTCTATATTTTTTCCTTCTTGATCATGTCTTCAATAACAAACTTGTTAATTCCCTATCCTTGCACAGTTGGACTGCTAGGGCCTATTTGCTCCATCCCCACTCAATATGTAGCTTACACCTATCCATGAGACCTGCACATTCCCTGCCTATGCCCTGATACCATAGTTCCAGAGCTCTGCTTTGTTCTCTTACAGCTGGGCTACCCCAAACTTGCTGCTCATGATTCCACGGTGAACTCATTCCCATCTAGCTACTCAGCTACTCTATTTGGTATATTTCCTCCTTTCTCCTGGCTCTACTCATCACTTCTCTCAAACACCTGAAAAATTTACCAACAGTCTGTCAGTGCTTCTCAAGGCACTTGGTTCTTAACCTCAAGTTCCCCCAGTAACTGAGAAACTAGCTCTGGCTCAGCTCAGACCCTCTTCATGCTGTGCATCTGCTGGCCTCCAACTCTTGTCTCCTGCTGTCTAATGGGCTCTGGGCTATTCAATCCTGGCTTCAAGCCCTTATTACCATACTTGATGCTTGCTTGTGCACAACCAGTGTTGTCTGTAAGAAGTAAATACCTTATTGGTTTATTTCTACAAAATTTTGTTTCCTTCTAAAGTCCTCTGCCGGCTCCTGGCTGTGGCCATGGAGGGCTGGAATTCTATCTTTTGAAGTGTTGCACATTTTTACTTGAAGTGCTATTCTGAGAGTGGGTGGCAGGGTGGGTCATTTCCTCTTTGGAAGGGAAGGTGAAATGAATTCCTCCATTTGCATAACATCCTGGCACTTCCGATCCTGCTACTAACGTCTCCTCACCCAAAACCACCCCTCTTGTTCGACAGTCCTATGCAATCATGTTGTGCTTGATAGCAAGTACCTGACATGTGCATAAGGCATTTCCATTTCCTCTCTTTCACACAACTAGGAAATGGGCCTGGGGCTGGCCTGTGTGAAGAGTTCTAGAAAGAAGGTGGATGAGTTAACAAGGGGATGCTAAAGTGTAGGAAAACATAAAAAGAAGAGCCCTCTTTACCAGCCTTTTAAACTCTTAAACAGCAGAGAGGAATATGGAAATTTATTCTCATGGTATATCTCTCCTTAAAGATGAGCATTTCTTTTTTTTTCTATTCTAGAGTTTTAATTAAACATTTAAAATAAAGGGATCTCTTATTATCTTTCTGGTTTGTAAAGAAATACCACCTCCACACTGATCTCACAAAGAGAACCTGGGAGTCAAAAACCTCTTGGCAGGGCTAGAAAGGCGGAGCCAGCTCCACTCACAGAGGGCTGTGATGTCTGTATCCTCTGTCACACTGCTTCCAGGCAACTGCTGGCTAATTTTTTGGTATGATTGTTAAAATAATGTAATAGAAAGCTAAATTGCCAAGCTTCCAACCAATACAGCAATAGGCAAACTTCTGCTTTGTTTGAGAGGAGTGTAGGTCCCTCATTTCAATGATCCTGGGCCCCAGGGACACACAATGGCCATGTTTGCCTTCATCTTTCCTTAGCAAAGCCTTCCAGTGGGAAGAGCTGACAGAGCCACTAGAGGAAGCTACTGAGCACGTCTTTTTCCCACTGTGGAAGGCACTCTCAAGGTTTAGAGTCCCTTCTTCCTTCCACTTGAACCCCCTTTGTCATCTAGAGAAACATGCCATCACTACATTCACATTTTCCCCTAAACTATCCACATCCTAGCAGAGGAGAAAGTGTATATTTCCCATCACACAGCAGTGTGGAAATAACCTCCAAGGGGCAGGCACAGTGCCCCTCAGAGATGTGTCTTTCCACGATGTCAGCTTTATTCAACCTTTGTAAAGCAAGGTTAACCCAATTGTCAAGCAGCTTCAGGATTCCAAACTCAACGACATTTCACTACACATTGAACTTGGCTTCATACACGTCACACAAAGTGAGGCACAATGCCAAGTCACACAACAAAAAGTTAACAAACCAAATGCAAAGTCAGTCTGTGAGCACACAGCTGAGCTCTATGCTTACTGTCTGGTCCAGGTCAGCTCTATGCTTACTGCTTATCATGTTCAAGCAGTGGAGGATCTGTTATGTTCAGAGATCAATCAAGCAGAGCCTTTGGCAGCAGTTGCCTTTTTGATGTGGTCAGACGTGAAAGGGTCAGCATCTGGAGAGTCTGACAGTTTGCTGCAAGAGTCTTTCTTTTTTAAAGGGATTTAATCAGTCTTGGGCCTTTGCAGGTCTCCTCTGGTTCTGCTGGTTATCAGTTCTGGGTGTTGTCAGCCTGTGCTGGTTTTGGTGATATCTGGTCTTAGCTGTAACACCCTTGGCTGCTTAGGTCACTGATTGACATGAGTCACTGCTAGACATTAGTGACTCCATTTTGCTCTCTACAGTAAGTTTCTTACATCTCCTGAGCCCGGGTTGTCTGTACATTGGTGACTGTAATGATCAATTTTATATGCCAACTTGACTGGGCCACATGATGCCCTGATGTTTGGCCAAAGATTATTCTGTGTGTATTTGTGAGGATGTTTCTGGGTAAGATTAGCATTTAAATCAATAGACTGAGTAAAACAGATTGCCTCCCAATATGGGTGAGCCTCATCCAATCAAGAAAAGGCTTGAATAGAACAAAAGGCTGACCCTACTCCAAGATAGAATTCTTCTGCCTGACTGCCTTTGAACTGAGACATTGGCTTTTTCTTGTCTTCAGACTTGAACTGAAATAAGTATGAGCTCTTCCTGGGTCTTGAGCTTGCCAGCCTTTGGACTGGAACTTGTCCCATTGGATCTCCTATTTCACAGACTTTGAGTTTCAGACAAGACATAAACCATTAGTCTTCCCAGGTATCCAGCTTGCCAATTAACCCTGAAGATCTTGGACCTTGCCAGCATCCATAATTGGGTAGGCTAATTCCTTATCTATCTATCTATCTTCTACCTACCTACCTACCTACCTACCTACCTACCTACCTACGTATCTATCTATCTATTCATCCTCTTGGTTCTGTCTCTCTGGAGAACCCTAATACAGCAATAAATGAGACTAAACAAGGAAAGCCAAGGACTTGATATATAGAAAGCAGAAGGCTCTCTACCTGCCTTAGTGTTCAGAGTTCCAGAGTTCAGAGTTCCAGAGACTGGAACCCCCAACCCAACCTTAGCTGACAGTCACTTGGTGAGGCTCCCAGGGGCTCAACTGCATGTTTCTGTTGAGCTCACCTCTACCTCTATTCTTAGAGGAGGTGCTTGAGGGCCATAGGAAGTTTCACTGTTTGTGAAATGGGACTGAGATGCTCCTATCATTAGGAGTTGTTTTACAAATGTCCTGCAGAGGATCAGTATCCTCACTGTTTTGATAATGATGACCTTTGTGAGCTTCCCCTCACAGAATGAGCTAGTGAAGAACTCACAAAGAACTGCATGCCTCAGTGAAGGAGAAAGGTCCCCAATGTGGAATGTGGGCTTGCATTGTCTTTTAATGGCCACTGCAATAGATAGCCCAAGTATTAATAAAATGCCTCGATCTTTTACTATTTTCATGCTAAGATCTGTAAAATAATAATAAAACCAGAAAATTCTAAACCTGAATCAGGGAATTACATCAACATATTTATCAGAGACCAAGTTTAATCAACTACAAATCGATTCACATACTTGCAACATCTTAATTTGGACTTTACGTTTTGAGTGATTTCCTTTTTCCTTCCATAACACTTCTATTTTGGGATAGGCAAATATCTTCTCCATTTCAACTTTTCATTTACTTGACTTTTCACTGATTATTAGCGCTTAGCTTTCTTCCATGGGTTGTATTAGTTTGCAACCACCTTTGAAATTCTCTGAAGGAAGACTGAGTTCAGAAGCCATTTGATGCATCATGCCTTACATAAATGGATCCCCCCGCCCCTCCGAACAACTCCTGAGCTAATAACATAGAGTAGGAAGCTTATCATGGGAAAAGTAGACTGGTAGTCATTACCAGTGGTAACAGAGAAGCTCTCCTTACCTTCACATACTTACCTAAAAGGGTAATTACCTTAATATCCACCCAGAAAGAGACTCCCACCAATGCATGTGACTTTTCCATGGTTCTTGAGGTACTCCTCATTTTGGGGAGGCTGTTCCTATTTCATTTTATCTACTCACCAGAAACAAGCAGTAACTCCATCTCCAGGCACAGAAAACCAACTTTCTTTTCTGATTTCTCCAGTTCCTGCTATTCAGGGATGGAGTCCATGAGAAAATGACTGAGATAGTCTAAGTTTGAGCTAAAAGCTTGAACTACAGGTGTGAAGAACAAGGTGTAAGTGGTAATGGGATGATGGTGGGTTTTTGGTTTAGAGGAATTATAGGGTATCACTTCTGAGTCCAGGCAAGGAGTGTGAATTGGATGAACGGAAGATATTACAAAATTCGGAGGATAAGAACTCACAGGTGCTGAGAATTTGTGTAAGACTCCTCTTCACTAGTGAGAAAGAAAGCTCTCAAATTTGGAACATGGCATCAGTAGGTGCTTGGAAAGAGATCTGATAAAACTCAAAGGGCAGGAGTTAACTCTGCTTATAGATAGCACTGAAACCACTAATCTAGCACTAAGTAAGCACTAAAATCTTTCTGTGTCAACTTCAAAGAGGCTGAAGGATGGAGCAGCTGTGCCCTGGAAGCTTCCCCTTTGATGGAGGGACCCCTCACCTCAGTGCACCAAGGGCAAGCCAACAATCTGTGTGGAGAGGAAAGGGCAAACATCACTGATAAAATGCTTTCCAAGAGACAGACAGAATGAATGCAAATATGACCAATCAATACCTAGATACATCTGATATGGTATCAAACACCTTATACATAAGCATATACAATGAATCAATGCATGAAAGCAATTTTAGAAATGTAAATGTAAAATTTATGAGAGCATGAGGTACATACAAAGCTCACAAGTAAGTAAGAATGTAAATATTCAGCTTGGTCAGACTAAATTGGTTTGATCTTTAGGGACAACAATGTGGCAATACGTATAATAAAAGTTACAAATTTGTTTTATGACTTCTTATAACCCAATACTCTACTTTGGGAATTATGCCACATATAAATTATACATCTACAATTGTAAAAAGTAGGAATCATTTCAGATGCTTGAAAATAGGGAATTGGTTAAATAAGTTATGGCACCTTAACCTAAAAGTGTATAGACATATCCCATTATTTTACAGATGAATAACCCTTAGAAAGGTTTAAATCTAGGATGGTGAATAATTTTCTTTTTTTTTTAATGTTTATTTATTTTTATTTTTGAGAGAGGGATAGCACATGCGCAAGAGCAGGGGAGGGGCAGAGAGGAGACAGAGGGTATGAAGCAGGCTCCATGCTAACAACAGAGAGCCCAACTCAGGAAAAGTGGGAAATCATGACTTAAGTTGAAATTTGATGCTTAACCAACAGCCATCAAGGAGCCCCTGAATAGTTCTTCATCTTATGCACCAATTCTGTTAACTTAGAAGTATATCTTGGAGTCCTGAATTGAAAAGGCCTGAGGCACCTGAGGCAGTATTCAGACTCCTTGGGAAAAAAACCTGATCAATTAACAATATTTACCAAGGGAATGAGATGGAAGCTGAGACATGGGAGGAGACTCTATGCACATAACCACGAGCCCTGGATTATGGGGTTGACTAAGGGCACATATGAACAGTGGAGCAAATCTCCTTCACTGTGTTCTGTAACACAAGCCTTCAACTGGGGTTTGAGGATTCCTGTGGATGGGCAAAGATGTCCCAAGGCTACTCTGGAAGTTTCACAGGAATGCATTACATGACCCTCAATACATGTATATATCCTTTCCTATAATGGATATATATGAGGCTGAGATCTGGCCTGAGTTCTTGAAAGTCTATTCCCACATGGAAAAGGTGGGCATGCTCCTTCATCACCTTAAATATTTATGTATTTTAATTTAATTTAATTTAATTTAAATTTAATTGTAGTATAGTTAACATATATTGTTATATTAGTTTCAATACAGTGATTCAGCAGTTCCATACATCCCCTGATGCACATCACAACAAGTACATTCNCGCTCCAGGCTCTGAGCTGGCAGTCAGCACAGAGCCCTACGCGGGGCTCGAACCCACGAACCGCGAGAT
Source organism: Crocuta crocuta (assembly GCF_008692635.1). Taxonomy (NCBI): domain Eukaryota; kingdom Metazoa; phylum Chordata; class Mammalia; order Carnivora; family Hyaenidae; genus Crocuta; species Crocuta crocuta. Next base: position 5,304,398 of record NW_027551558.1, on the reverse strand, counting down.
CATGACCTAAGCGAAAGTCGGACGCTTAACTGACTAAGCCACCCAGGCGCCGCCATCAATTTGTTTTCTATAGTTAGGAGTCTGTTTCTTGGTTTCTCTCTCTCTCTCTCTTTTATTTTTCGTTTGCTTATTTGTTTTGTTTCTTAAGTTCCACATATGAGTGAAATCATGTATTTGTCTTCCTCTGATTGACATGTGTCATTTAACATTATACTCACTAGTCCCATACACATCATTGCAAATGGCAAGAATTCATTCCTTTATATGGCTGAGTAACATTCCATTGTATATATACATACACCACATCTTCTTTATCCATTCATCTATCCATGGACACTTCAGCTACTTCCACAATTTGGGTGTTGTAAATAATGGGGTAAGGTTAGGTTGTTTATTTGAGATTTTTCCTGCTCGCTGAAGTAGGTCTGTATTTCTATATGCCTCTTCCATCTTAGCACAACTTTTGCTGCATCCCAAAGTTTTTGACCATTGTGTTTTTATTTTCATTTGTCCATATTAGTTTTGATTTCTTCTTTGATCTCTTGGTTGACCCATTCATTGTTTAGTAGGATTTTTTTTTAAATTTCCATGTATTTGTGCTCTTTTCAGATTTTTTCTTGTGGTTAACTTCTAGTTTCATAGTGTTGTGGTCAGAAAAGATATATAATGTGACTTTGATCTCTTAATTTGTTGAGACTTGGGCTGTGGCCTAATATGTGATCCATTCTAGAAAAAGTTCCATGTGTACTTGAAAAGAATGTGTATTCTGCTGTTTTAGGATGGAACCTTCTGAACATATCTGTTAAATCTACCTGGTCCAGTATGTCATTCAAAGCATTGTTTCCTTGTTGATTTTCTATTAAGATGATCTGCTCATGGATGTATGTGGGGTGTTAAAGTTCCCTACTATTATTGTATTACTATCAATTGGTTCCTTTATGTTTGTTATTAACTCTTTTATGTATTTGGGTACTGCCAGGTTGGGTGAATAAATATTTACAATTGTTATATCTTCTTTTTGGGTTTTTCCTTATATGTATATATAGTGTCCTTCTTAGTCTCTTGTTACAGTTTTTGTTTTAAAGTCTATTTTATCCAATGTAAGTATTACTATCTCAGCTTTGTTTTGACATCCATTTGCATGATAAATGTTTCTCCATCATCTTGCTGTCAAATCTGCGTGTGTCTTTAGGTCTAAAATGAGTATCTTGTAGGCAGCATACAGATGGGTCTTGTCTTTTTATCCACTCTGTAACCCTATGTCTTTTGATTGGAGCATTTAGTACATTTACATTCAAAGTAATTATTAGTTAAAAAACACACTAAAAACCAAAATAATTATTTATAGATATGTATATTGCCATTTTGTTACTTGTCTTGTGGTTTTTCTATAGTTTTTCTCTGATCCTTTCTTCTCTTGCTGTCTTTCATGGCTTGTTTGTTTTCTGTAGTGATATACTTGGGTTCCTTTCTCTTTATTCTTTGTGTATCTATTACTGGTTTGTGATTCGTGGTTACTAATATGTTTATATACAACATCTTATGCACATAGCAGTCAACATATTAAGTTGATTGTTGCTTAAGTTTGAACTCATTCTCTACTCACCCACCCCCAAGTTTTATGTACATTCACCATCTTAAGTCTTACCATGCATCAGTGCTCTGGGTGAGAAAGGTTCGAGCAACAAAATAAAGGTGAACCCCCCTTTAATAACCAATAAACCTTCCACAAACTGGAAGCACCTGCCCATATATACCTTTGTGAATTGTGAAGTAGCCCTGTGTGAACTGAGGCATACAGTAGAGTGAGATGGCAAGGGTAATAACAATCTCCATGTTGCAACATTTCTTTTTTAACTACCCTGTCCCCAACCCCTCATGACTGCTAAAGCACTACTTTTTCTCTTGACAGTCCCTTTAGAGCAGAGAAAGCAATCTAAGAAACACTTATTATCAAGAACTTATTTTCATACATACATATAAACTACTCTTCCCACCTATTATCTATTTTCATTCCTAGGATGTAACATTATCTGGAAGGAAATATGTGGTCAAATAGCCAGAGAAGTAGAGGTTGGTGCCACTGATTATTTTAAATGTAACTAGGGGCGCCTGGGTGGCTTAGTCGGTTAAGCGTCCGACTTTCACTTAGGTCATGATCTCACGGATTGTGGGTTCGAGCCCCGCGTCGGGCTCTGTGCTGACTGCCAGCTCAGAGCCTGGAGCCTGTTTCAGTCTGTGACTCCCTCTCTCTCTGACCCTCCCCTGCTCACGCTGTCTCTCTCTCTCTCCTAGAAATAAAATAAATAAATAAATGTAACTAAAATGCTTTCTGAGAGGTCGAAAATTTTCATGATTCATTGACTAAAACCCACAAGCAAAGTTGTTACATAATTTCTTCCAGACTTGGTAAAACTATTTTTATCAAGTATTATGAAATAATAACTCAAATTACATAGATATTCAACTTCATTTTATGAAATTATAACCTTTTATAACTTAAAAGCAAAAGAAGTAATATGCTAGCTCTTGGCATTGTTTATCTTCATTAAATGCATAAGAGACATTTGATCATTATGTATCTAACTTAGAGATTTACTTCCAATAAATTCTGCCTTTTGTATTGGAATTGGTAACATATTTATGTTGTTTAATCAACATGAGTTCTAAAAGAATAATAATAATGAAAAGTCAATCTATAAGAAAAATTAATGCATAAAGAATTATGATTACACTGAAATGTAAAATTTCAGTTTCTGTATACTTGTTTTGTATGGTGGGGTAACCAAAAAAGGCACTTTCAAGCCTGAGGATAAAAAGCTGTGGAGAAAAAGAGCTGGAAATGCAGATTCGAGAAGAAAAAACTACCTCAATTAATTTTTAATGGATATTGGTGAGTATCAAATTGTTATAGTTTTGCAATTCCATTATAAACTATTCAAGACTGATATGTTTTATCTTTGATATTCAAATATTTGCATCAATGCAACTGTTTAAACTTATATGAAAATTTTAAATGTCAACTAAAATATGTAATGAACATTTAAAAAATTATTTTAGGAAGTATTTGACATAAACCTTTGTAAACTACTATTCTTCAAAGGTAGTCCTGTTATCAATGCCTCACAGAAAAAGGTATCTTGATTAAATAAACTTGGAGAATATTTCAAATCCCCATTTTTAAAAACTTACACCATATACTGAATATTCTGGGAAATCTTATGGTTAAAAAACCATGTTGGGGCGCCTGGGTGGCTTAGTCGGTTAAGCCTCCGACTTTCGCTTAGGTCATGATCTCGCGGTTTGTGGGTTTGAGCCCCGCGTAGGGCTCTGTGCTGACTGCCAGCTCAGAGCCTGGAGCCTGTTTCGGTCTGTGACTCCCTCTCTCTCTGACCCTCCCCTGCTCACGCTGTCTCTCTCTCCTAGAAATAAATAAAAAAAACATTTAAAAAAAAAAAAAAACCATGTTAAACTTGGTTTAATCCTGTGTCTCTGAAACTTACTTGATCCCAGATTTTTATTTTCCCAGATATCCTTTGTAATGTCCATGGGATAGCCTTGGGGAAAAACTGCCCTGTCATACCCCTCTAACTATTTAAATTAAATAAATGTCCTGCTAAAAAAATTTGTGAGTTAAATAGTGAGAAAAGTAGAACAAAATAGTGTTGACACATATGACAACCATGCAAAACTATTTCTGGCTGAAATAATTTTGGGACCAATGTAAACAACTTAGCATTTCCTTTTTCCTTTTGTAAAGTTGCTTAGGACAAAGACAAGTAAGAAGAAAAGGGAGAGAATGAGGAAGGGTGTGTCTAGGCAGGCAGAAACGAATTATAGCTGGTGACTGATTGATTCAGGAGAAGGTCCTCAGTGCAAAATAAGGTTCAGAACCCCAAGGGTCATCCAGATTCTGGAAGATGTACTGAGTCCACACCAAGCATCAGTTTCTGGGCAATTATCTCAAAGAAGTTGTTCTACCTGTAGAGCTTGGCTCTTGAGAATAATTATTCACTGCAATCTGGCAGACACAGCAAACTTTATGTTTCATGGACAAAAGGGCCAATCTCAAATTTGCATATGAACAGTTTATGCCTTTTGGATAAGCCATCTTCAGCTCATCCCATTTCTCTAATAAAACATCTTGGGAAGAACTGAAGCAGCTGTCTGAGGTTTATGATCTCCAGGGGAAGTTAAGTGTCCTTTTCCCAGAGAATTCAACTGTTGCAGGTGCTTGCATTTCTGTGGCAGACTCAGCTTGTCACATCTTAGTGACAATTTCCTGTAAAAGAAAGTCTCCCAACTTTAAAAGGAAGAAGGGATTCTAGGGGAGCGATGGCATATCAAATCCAATATGAGACTGTTTATCACCCACAGTGAACACATCTACTAGAGAGCCACCAGTATCAGTCCTCTAAATAGATTTGCCTCCTGGATGAGGGTTGGTACTACTGGAATTCAGCTAGGCCTACATCATGACAGGAGGGAAGAGAACAAGCTCAGAACACCATCTTCAGTCTAAAGAAATATTTGGGCAACTGAGCTCCCGAAGTAAAGCTGTTATTCCTTAAAAGTAATCTACCCATGCTTATCTGAGAGTTTATATTAATCGTGTGTGTGTGTGTGTGTGTGTGTGTGTGTGTATGTGTATTCTGAAAATAGCCACGAAAATTTCCTCCTATCCTATATATTCTTATATTTTTACTGAGGTGAAATTCAATAGCATGTAATTAACTATTTTTAAGTATACAATTCAGGGGCGCCTGGGTGGCTCAGTCAGTTAAGCGTCCAACTCTTGATTTTGGCCCAGGTCATGATCTCATGGTTCATGAGTTTAAGTCCTGCGTCAGCCTCTGCACTGACAGCACATTGCCTGCTAGGGATTTTCTCTTTCCCCCTCTCTCTCTGCCCCATCCCTACCCCTCTCAAAATAAATAAATAAACTTTAAAAAAAAATACAATTCAGTAGTATTTATGATATTCAAAAGGTTGTACAAAGTAGCTTTAGCTGGTTTCAAAAATTTTTCATTATCCCATAAAAATATGCCATACCAATTAAATAATTACTCCTCAAACCAATGCCTGGTAATTTCTAATTTTCCCATCTCTATCGATTTCCTTATTCTGAATTTTAGGGCCTTTTTCCTAAGGAACGCTGGTCTATAGACTTTCTTATAGTACCTTTGTCTGGCTTTGGCATCAGAATAATTCTGGCCTCAGAATGTGTTCCCTTTTCTTCTAAATTTTTGAAAGAGTTTGAGTAGAATTGGTGTTTAATTCCTTTTAAAATGGTAAAATTTAGAGAACTTTCAGGGAAGATGGCAAAATAGGAAGACCCCAAGTTCACCTCACCCATAGATACAACTAGATAACACCCACATTGGTGTAAATAACCCAGAAAATGACCTGCAGACTGGCAGAACAGACTCTTCACAGCTAAATGTAGAGAAGAGGCCACATCAAAGAGGATAGGAAGGGCAGAGATGTGGTTGGGAGCTAAATAGACCCATGGTACTGTCCACAGGAGGGAGGGATGCCTCAGGCATGCGGAGGAGAGAGGGCCGGATCCTCACACCAAGTACTCCAGGCAAAATGAACCTACAGGAAAACCAGAAGCCTGAATTTAGCAAATTCTTACAATCAATGGAGCTTAACACCTGGAACTTTAAAACTCAGCGAGCTCAGCCCTGGGAGAACCAGGAGGGTGATAGGAAACTCAATATCTACCTTTAAAGAGACTGCACAACAAGCAGCCCTGCTGAAATATAGCATAGAAGTAGCAATTTGAAAAATGCCTGGCATATGCAGAAGGTAGATTTGTTTATTAATCTCACAGCATGTGCTGGATGTGCAAGGATCCTTGGGAGACTTGTTCAGGAACAAAGGAGAAGGCAGGTGCCATTTCCTCTCCCTATCTCCCAGCCTAGGCACAAGGACACCTGCTGGGACCAGTGCAGCACCAATACTCTCTAAATAACTTGCTAACACTGAGCAACTGGTCCCCACATTTTCCTGAAGACATGGCCCTTCCAGTCAGGCCTTGGCTCCAGATCCTTTCTCATAGAAGACCTGTGCAATCCTTGCTAACACTGCAAGTCCCACCCCTATATCCTCCTCCATATATCCTTGGCTAGAGTCACATAACCTTCCAAAACTGACAGGAAGAAATGGAAAATTTGAACAGACTGATTACCAGCAAGGAAATTGAATCAGTAATCAAAAAGCCCCCAACAAACAAAATTCCAGGACCAGATGGCTTCACAGGGGAATTCTACCAAACATCTAAAGAAGAGTTAATACCTATTCTTCTCAAACTATTTCAATTAATAGAAGAGGAAGGAAAACTTCCAAATTCATTCTATGAAGCCAACATTACCCTGACACCAAAGCCAGATAAGAACACAACACAAAAAAGAGAACTACAGGCCAATATCACTAATTAACATAGATGAAAAAATCTTCAACAAAATACTAGCAAACCGAATCCAGCAATACATTACAAAATCATTCACTGTGATCAAGTGGGATTTATTCCCGGGATTTAACGGTGGTTCAATATTTGCAAATTAATCAATGTGATAGATCATATCAGTACGAGAAAGGATAAGAACCATATGATCATTTCAATTGATGCAGAAAAGGCATTTGACAAAGTACGAGACCTATTCATGATAAAAACCCTCAACAAAGTAGGTCTAGAGGGAACATACTCAACATAATAAAGGCCATATATGAAAAACCCTCAGTGAACATCTTACTCAATGGTGAAAAACTGAGAGCTTTTCCCTAAGGTCAGGGACAAGACAAGGATGTTCAGTCTTACCACTTTTATTCTACATAGTGTTAGAAGGCCTACCCACAGCAATCACACAACAAAATGAACAAAAGGTATCTAGATCGGCAAGGAAGAAGTAAAACTTTCCCTATTTGCAGATGGCATGATACTATATGGAGAAAATTCTAAAGAGCCCACCAAAAAACTACTACAACTGATAAATGAATTCAAACATTTGAATTCAAATTCAAGGATACAAAAGCAACATACAGAAATCCATTACATATGTATATACTAATAAGGAAGCAGCAGAAAGAGAAATTAAGAAAACAATACCATTTACAACTGTACCAAAAATAATAATGTACGTAGGAATAAACTTAACCAAGGAGGTTAAGACCTCTGAAATCTACAAAACATCTATGAAAGAAATTAGATATGACACAAAGTAAGTGGAAAGATATTTTATGTTTCTGGATTATAAGAATAAATATAGTTAACATGTTCATACTACCCAAAGCAATCTATAGATTTAATGCTTTCCCTACCAAAATACCACAGAACTGGACCAAATAATCCTAAAACTTGTGTGGAACCACAAAGGACCCCAAACAGCCAAAGCAATCTTGAAAAAGCAAAACAAAACAGGAACTATCACAGTCCCTGATATTAAAATACACTACAAAGCTGTAGTAACCAAAAGAGTATGATGCTGGCACAAAAATAGACACATAGATCAACACAACAGAATAGAGAGCTCAAAAAAAAAAAAAGCCCGCAATTATGTGGTCACTTAATCTTTGACGAAAGAGGCAAGAATGTGCAGTGGGAAAAAGAATCTCTTCAACAAATGGTGTTGGGAAAACTGGACAGCTACATGCAAAAGAATAAAACTGGACCATTTTTTTTACACCATACACAAAAATAAACTCAAAATGGAATAAATACCTAAATGTGAGGCCTGAAACCATAAAAATAATAGAAGACAGTGCAGGCAGTAACATCAGCCATAGCAACATCTTTCTAGATATGTCTCTAGACTTCCTAAAAGGCAACCTATTGAATGGAAGAAGATATTTGCAAATGACATATCTGATAAATGGTTAGTACCCAAATTATATGAAGAACTTATAAAACTCAACAACAAAACAGAAATAATCCAATTTAAAAATGGGCAGAAGACATGAACAGGCATTTTTCTGAAGAAGACATCCAGATGGCCAACAGACTCATGAAAAGATGCTCAGCATCACTCATTATCAGGTTAATGCAAGTCAAAATCACAATGACATATCATCTTACACCTGTCAGAATGGCTAAAATAAAAAAACCACAAGAAACGAGGTATTGGTGAGGATGTGGAGAAAAAGGAACCCTCATGCATTGTTGGGAGGAAGGCAAAGTGGTGCAGCCACTGTGGAAAACAGTCTGGAGTTTCCTCAAAAAGCTGACAATAGAACTATCCTACGATCCAGTAATTACATTACTGAGTATTTATCCCCAAAATACAAAAACACTAATTCAAAAGAATACTTGCACCCCTACATCTATAGCATTATTTACAACACCCAAATCATGGAAGCAGCCGAAGCATCCATGGATAGATGAATGGATAAGGAAGATTTTATTATATACATACAATGGAATTTTACTCAGCCATAAAAAGGAATGAAATCTTGCTATTTGCAACAACATGGTTGGATCTAAAGAGAACAGGCAAAATAAGTCAAAGAAAGCCAAATACTGTATGATTTCACTCATATGTGGAATTTAAGGAAGAAAACAAAGCAATGAACAAAGAAAAAAGAGACAAATGAAAAAAGACTCTTAAGCAGAAAGAACAAACTGATAGTTATCAGAGGGGTGGCAGACAGTGGGGATGGGTGAAATAGGTAAAGGAGATTAAGAATACACTCATTTTTCAATTAAATTTTTTTTGTTTAGCTTTGAGAGAGAGAGAGACAGAGGGATAGAGAGAGACAGAGCATGAGTGGGGGGATGGGCAGAGAGAGAGGGAGATACAGAATACTAAGCAGGCTCCAGGCTCTAAGCTGTCAGCACAGAGCCTAATGGGAGGCTCAAACACAAACCATGAGATCATGATCTGAGCCGAAGTTGGACACTTAACTGACTGAGCCACCCAGGAGCCCCCAAAATACACTTATCTTGATGAGCAGTGAGTAATACAGAATTTTTGAATCACTATATTGTGCACTTGAAACTAACATAACACTCTGTGTTAACTATACTGGAATTAAAAAACTTTTAAATCATTTTAAAAATGGTAGAGTTCATCAGAAAAGGTATCTGGTTCTGTGCTTTCCTTTGTTGGGAGGTTTTTGATTATTGATTCAGTTTCTCTACTTGTTATAAGTCTGTTGACATTTTCTTTTCCTTCCTGAGTCACCTTTGGCAATTTGTGGGTTTCTATGTATTTTTCTAATTTATTGGCATACAATTATACATAGTATTCTCTTTTCATCTTTTTAAATTCTGTAAGGTCAGTAGTAATGTCCTCACTTTTACTTCTGATTTTAGTTGTGTCTTCTCTCTTTTTTTCTTAGTTTAGCTAAGATTTGTCAATTTTGTTGATCTTTTGAAAGAACTTACTTTTGGTTTTGTTGATTATCTCAGCTGTGTTTCTAGTCTCTGTTTCATTTTTGTCCACACTAATCTTTATTATTTTGTTCCTTCTGTTGGCATAAGGTTTTGTTTGTTCTTCGTTTCTAATTGTTTAAGACCTATATGTGATTTTGCAATGAGACTTCACTGTCCCTTCATCAAGAGTTGGGGTCCATATCCTCTTATCCTGAATGTGTGGCCCTGTGATCCCATCTGGCCAAGTAAATGTGGTGAAAGTTATGTTGGGTGCCTTTCAAGGCAAGGCCTTCAGCTATTGCAGCCTGCACTTCCTTCTTAAAATGTAGCCTCCATGCTGTTAGGCAGTCCAAGCAGCCATATGGAGAACCCACGTGGAGAACTGAGGACTCCACTGAGCTTCCAGCAGCCAGAAGGCAACCACATGGCAGCGAGGCCATTTTGAACTTTCCAGCCATCCCAGAGCCCCAGCAGATGCCATGTGAAGCAGTACTGCTTGATTAAGACACAGAATTGTCAGAAATTATAAGTGGTTCTTTTCTTTTCTTTTTTTTAAGGTTATTTATTTATTTTGAGAGAGGCAGACAGAGCACAAGCCGGGGAGGGGCAGAGAGAGAGGGAGAATCCAAAGCAAGCTATGCATGGTCAGCACAGAGCCCAAAACAGGGCTCAAATCCATGAAACTGTGAGATCATGACATAAGCCAAAATCAAGTGTCATACACTTATTGTATGTATATACATACAATCTATGTATGTATGTATATTATTATACACACATCCAGGTGCCCCTAAATAGTTATTTTCAGCCATGAGGCTTAGGGATGACTTGTTACACAGCCACGGATGACTGAAATGGTAACTCTAGTGCTTCTCCTCTTACCGGGATCCCCCGAGCCATAAGGTTCAGAGAAGGGGATTGTGGGGGGAGATGGCTTCAAGTACTCTACATGAGTTCTTACATGTGCTCAAGCTGAAACGAACATTTCTGAATATGACAAATGCTTTTGGATTGCAGGCAGAATTCATCGTGTCTGAAAACTGCAAAGGCAGCAGAGCTGGGCAGTCTGGAATTCAAAAGCCATGTCTGCTGTTTGGTGGTTGGTTGTACGACTTTCAGCAAAACACTTCCACTCTCTGAATCCCAGTGTGTTCAATAGGAAATGTGGGTATTTGCAGGGCCCTTTGAAAGATTTAGTGGAATAACAGATTCAATGGGTCAAGCATAACAGTCCCTCAAAGGATGTTCTATGTTGCTATTGCTGATGTTTCTCCATTTCCTTCTTTATACTGTGTACAAGACAACAGGAGTGCCACAGGACAAGTGAAAATGGCTACATTAAATCTTCAAATGATTTCATTGTATTTACCAGTCCTAAACCTGGATGCTGAAGGAGGGACAAAGTGCCTCAATAACCTAGGGAAATTTTTTTTGAGACCTTTGGAAATATAGCAGATGGGCTGAAACATCATGGAATCAGCTACATGAATCATGAAATATATATTTATGATTCTAGTTTTTTATCTTGAAAGCAATAAAATTGCAAATTATTTTTCAAGATTAAAAAAATCAAAGATTAACTCCACTAGAATTAAAATAAAGTATTTACAGCAAAACTAAAAGGCAAGCGATAGAATGGGAGAAGATATTTGCAAATGACATATCAGATAAAGGGTTAGTATCCAAAATCTATAAAGAACTTATCAAACTCAACAGTATCAAACTCAATATCCCTATTGTGCCTATTTTTGTTATATGGTAGTTATTCTTGAAAAACATGTATACCATATGTTTTCACTCGTATGTGGAATAGGAAAAACTTAACAGAGGACTATAGGGGAGGGAAAGGGGGAAAAAAGTTAAGGAGAGGGAGGCAAACTGTTAGAGACTCTTAAATACTGAGAATAAACTGAGGGTTGATGGGGAGTGTGGGAAAATGAGTGATGGGCACGGAGGAGGGCACTTGTTGGGATGAGCACTGGGTGTTATATGGAAACCAATTTGACAACAAACTATAATTTTAAAGAAAAGTAAAAGAAAGAAAAAGAAAAACATGCAGTTAAGTTGCATTCACCACCCAAATAAACCAATGCCTAAAGATGCTCTTACCTCATTGAAATTCTTAGGATAAATGTATGCCTAAGGGCATGTATTTTCTGGCTGAAGGGATAATTGATTGAATAAATGAATGATGCCAACAAATATTCATTGAGCTCATGCTAAGTATCAGAAAAAGTACACCTACTCACCGCATCCCCAGGCACCCACGGCTATTTTCTGCAAGAGCAAGGAACAAGGCAATGGAGGTGAACTATTTCTGACAGAGGTTTATCGAATGTGTCCCAGAAGAATACTTTGCACTGCAGAGATGCTGTGTTAATCCAGATCGCTGGAGAAACAGATGAGATTATATGTACAAGGATATATTAGGGGAAACACCTGTGTGAAGGAAAATAGGAACAAAGCTGAAAAGGGCTAGGGGAGCCACCAGACTGTAATGCCAGGCTGCCTCTGAGTGATGGAGAACAGGAGGAAAGGCTAGATGAAAGTCTGCTGGACTGCTATGCAGTCTGAGGAAGGTTAAACAAAGCCATAGGAGTCCCATGGCTCCCAGGAACAGGCCTGCCTTGATACTGTGCCCAGCTCTGTCACTGACTGAGAACAGCCCATGGGAGGCCTGGTCTTGGTGCAAAATGACGATGAATTTCAGAGTGGAGCAGCTGAGGTCCCTGATCAATTACACTCCCGCGTCATTGGCGATCTGCAATCCATGACCACCACAGATGCTCATATTTTTGCTTCATTGAATTGATGATTTTACCTGAAAGAGCCACATCCTTCTTCTTTTCTTACCATGTCCATTCTCACCATGACAGAAGAGGTTACAGATCTCAAGAGATTAGCAACCCTAGCCATTCAATTTTACAGTCTGGAAATCCCCATTAAGAACCCCATTAGGAAGCTTCCAGAATCCATGCTTTTTGCAGTCTCAGATAGTTCAGATCACCTGACAAATGTGTGTTTCCATGGTATCGCCAAGATTTGTTCTCTGAGAAATATATGGGTGCAACAGAAGTAGATGTATGTGTGACAGAGAAAGACAGACAGACAACTGGCCTATTGAGAATTTGCTGTAGCTAAGCTTTGAATGTGAATATTTCAGTACTTACCCTGTTTTGATTAAAGTGAATAAACAGAGATAATGCAGCCAAATTCACTTAATATCAAGTCAGTAATATAAAATCTATTTTGTGGAATTTTTTTTGCATCCAGACTCTAAGCAATTTGGCAAAATTGCAATACAACCAGCTAAATACTCACTGACATCAAAACACTGTCAAGATTAGCAGTGGATAAAAAATAAATAAATAAATAAATAAATAAATAAATAAAACATTGCTTTCTGAGACTGAAAATTACTTGCTATCAACTAAAGCAAACAAAACATAATTATTTGAATAGATTAAAACTTGACATTTTGTTCTTCTTCTCTCAGTGTGTTGGTTAAACACAACAAAACCATTTGAGGAGACCAGAATAATATCATTTCTGTGGAATTAAAAAACTAAGAACTTACCCCTGCTTTCCTGATGTCATTTTCTTCTGTTTTTATTTTTAGAGAATTCTATATACATTAATCTGGAAGAAGGAATCTAATTTTATTAAAATGATGTTTTCTAGTAGGCTCTAGTAGGTTAAGCCAGACTTGCAAATGGCTTAGAAATAACAAGTTTAATAATATTTGCAAAAGATCTATCTTTAACTGGAAAACTAGATACATTTTGTGTTCATATCTTATCTTCCTACATAGCTATGGCAAGAAAAATAAATTTTGTTCAAGAAAAAGCCTTTTGGCTATTTTTCTTAGATCTGCATGCTTAGGTCTAATTTGGTCCAACTCAAAGGACTACAAGAAGCCAACAGTAAATTTAGACATAGCTTAGATCAGCTTTAAAAATTACCTTTTGTTCAGAATTCTCAGTGAGAACAGGGGAAATCCTCCTCCCAATTGTATAACTGCTCTTCTTTAGAATTTTCTTCCTGAATATTCTTTCATTCAAATAGTCCTTCCAACATTTGCCGATTATAACGTGCCTATCATTCTGACAGGGTCTGTGAAGGAAATAAAATACACATCTTTACTCTCTAAGATGTTCAATTTAGTTGGAGAAATAAGGCATATACATATATCCCTATAACACATAATGATATACAATCAGTGAAATGGAGGTTTAAGGCTAAGACAGAGAAATTTTGGCCTCAATTCTTGGGTGGCATTTGAGGTAGAGCTTGTGAAAGATGTGTCTGAGATGAAAGCAGACAAAGAATGTGCCAGAAAATGAGAAAACTATGAGATAAAGAGGAAATAAAATGGATAGCATGACCAGTTTTGTTGAAAGCAAGGCCCATTTAGGGGAGTAGAGAGATATAAAACTGGAAAGGTAGAGGGGCCAGACTGGAGCATTTTTAATACCAGCCAGAGAAGTCACTAAATACCAGCTGGGAAGGCAATAAGGACTCACTAAAAGTTCTAACAGAGAAGTGATGTGAAAAAACTTTAGGAGGCTATTAATTTGGTGGTTATGTACAGATTTCTATAAGAGGCAAAAAAAGAAACTAGAAACCAGGAGGATATCACAAGAACCAGAGCATGAAGCAAGGGGGCCAGGTTAGGATCGTGGCAGTAGGAACAGAAAAGTGAGGTCCAAAGAAAGGACCACTAAAGAAGAAATAACAAGATGTGCTCAAGCAAATGGATGAGAGATGGCAAGAGACAATGGCAAGAGAGGTGAACTTGAAGATGACCCCAATCTAAGCCTGGGCAATGGAACATGACTATGCAACTAACAAAAATAAAAATAGTAGACAGAAATGCTAGTGTGGATAGAAGGAATGTAGGTGGAAAGTAAAAACACTAAGTTTAACCTTAATCACATGGAGTTTGTAATGTGAATAGTATGTCTATAGTCACTTGGTAGGAAATATGGGACTAGAGTTCAGGACATAAGCTTCAGGCTTGTGATTATAACTTAGGAATGAGGGGGAGGGTGATTCCACAGGCTCACAGAAGCCCATGGAAGTAGACAATATGTCAAGAGAGGGGAGCAAGACAAGAACAGAAAAGAGAGTTCAAGATAGAACTTTGGGAAGTGTCCCCCCTTGCAGATGTATCTTCCTTTCGGGAAGGCAGTCACTGAAGTGTGGTTGGCCTTCCATTATCATATTCTCCTCTCAGCTACTCTCAGCACTACCTTAGGTTGCTCATACTGTTCTTTATCACTTGGACCTCTGTGTCTCCTGTTCTTCCTCAATAATTACACCTGGATATGGTGGTGATGGTGCAGAGATGTCAGCATGTCTCCTTTCTGGGGTATCCTTTATTTATCCATAAAACCACTCAAACAAGGCTCTAGGACATACTGAAAATTTTGTTAGACTTTTGGTAATAACTACAGGAAATGATAATGAAGGAGAGAAGAAAACTTAATTTCCATGCTAAATAGATGATCATATCTCAGAATCCTAGAGAAAAGGAAAAACATTACTCCTTTCACAGTGTACATTTGACTTCTTAGTCTTGTTTTCATGACTTGAAACCTATCTATTTCTTTCCTTAAACAAAAGTGCATTTTACCATTTTCTTTTTCTGTGCAAATTTTACACCTCTATTTTGGGCCCAGTGAATTCTCTAACACTAGACATAATGGAACACATGGAACTCAGGGAGCACAGAAAACTACTAGGATATTTCCCAGAATGTCGGCAAGTCAATTTAGGATAACAATGCAGGTGACTTCAGGATAACAGTCCACAAAGGGCTTTCCCACTACAAGTTCAGTCCCTGTTCAAGCATCTTCATGGTGGGAGGTGAGGATAGCCCTCTAAATTGTCCTATAGGTAACATGTAAGCACAATCTCATATGCCCTTTTCAAAGACAAACAATTTTTCTCAGAGACAATGTAGTGTAAATACACATTAAGAGAAACATTTTCCTAACGGCAATATAACCTATAAAAATTTCCCCAGTTTATTTGAAATAGCTTTTTGGATTGCTAAGCAAAATTTTTCCCATTTTTATTCCTCTACTCTAGAATGTGCCTATGGCCCATCTGTGAAAATCTTGGCTTTCTAACAATAGAACCATTTATCTGCCCCAAAGACATTGCAGAAACTCTGAAATTATGGTTGTCTTATAAGGAATGTGAGAGAAGTAGCCAGCTACAGTGGCAGAGGCTTAATGGTCAGAAATGTAAAAGAATAAGGAAAATCACATTACAATTTAGGCCAAGAGAAAAAGAGATTTAAGGAAAAGCAGGACATAGTTTCATGTGCTCCAAAAAAAAATTAACATAGAAGAAAATGTCAAAAAGTCATTGCCAACCTCCATATCATTGGTGACCATCTATAAAGGAGTTTCAAGAGAATGGGTAGGGGTGAAGTAGAAACCACAGAAGTTTTCTCTTCGGGGAAGGATATCCATGTGAAGAAGGGAAAAGAGGGTATGACAGCTTAAGACAGTAGGGATCTAGGGTGAGGTTTTATTTAGGTGAGGAATACCTGGAAAATGTTATAAACAGACAGGAGACATTGAAGACAGCCTTGTCTCTAGTTGATGAAGCAAGGTGAGATGGAAACTGGGGGAGATGGGAGGTAGAAAGCTGAAGCTATGTTAACAAGAGTTGACTGATTTTATTTTGAGAAAGAAAGGAAGTGGATAAAAATATAGAAAGATACAAAAACAAATAAATAATCAAATAATTTAAAAAATAATACTGAGGTAGAGAGTAGGGCACTGAGAAAGATATGCTTACTCAGTTGAACAAAAAGCCAAACTATCTGTTGGGACTGAAGAACTGATGTTGGCTTCGAAGTTTGAAGGTTGTGGTAGAGAACTTGATGGCTCCTATATTGAATTTGAGAGAAAGCAACAAAAAGAATAGAATAAAAAACCACCATACTTCCTTTACAGATAATTTAGACCAAACTTTGCAATGAGTACAATTAGAAAAGCTAACAAAATATAAAAAGCAACTACTTTATGGTGATAAAGGCAGTAATAATTACCCTATTAGATTCAGGAGATAATCTAGAGAGGTACACTTCATATTGGAATTCCTTTCCCCTTGAGTGCTACTTCCTGTAGAGACATCTGAGCAGTGCTTTTGCCAACCTTACAGAGTTAGGAGTAAACAGTAGAATACCAGAGACCATGAGATTAGGAAGGAGGAGGATCCCTAATGAATTTCCTGTGCTGTAAGTTGAGTCTCCACAGGACAATAGGAAAACTAGAAGCAAACTAAGACCAGCAAAACTTGCAGCCCAGTTTCAAATCATCTCAGTTCCTGAAAGTGTATAATGTGATTCTGGATTGCTAGATTTTTCTAGGAACCTGCTGGAAGCAGTATAGATGTTTTACCAAATTTTTAAAAATTTTTAATGTTTATTTAGTTTTGAGAGAGACAGAGCATGAATGGGTAGGGGCAGAGAGAGAGGGAGACACAGAATCCAAAGGAGGCTCCAGCCTCCGATCTGTCAGTATAGAGCCAATGAACTCACAAACTACAAGATCATGACCTGAGTGAAGTCAGACACTTAACCAACTGAGCCACCCAGGTGCCCCACAAGTATAGATCTTCTATGGGAAAAAAAAAATGTTATTCTAGGCCTCAAACTTTTTCTACAAACAAGTATTCAAATATTGTGTCTAGCACACAATGAAAATAACCAGACATACCAAGTATCCATCGATGAATTAATGATTAAACAAAATGTTTACTATTTTGGAATATTATTTAGTCTTAAAAAGGAGGGAAATTCTGACACATGCTATAACATGGATGAAACCTGAGAACATTGTAGTAAGTGAAATAAGCCAGTTACAGAAAGACAAATACTGTATGATTCTACTGATAAGAGGTACCTAGAGTAGTCAAATTGATAGATACAGAAAGTAGAATGGTGGTTGCCAGGGGCTGACAGGAGAGAGGAAATAAAGAATCATTGCTTAATGGGTATAGAGTTGCAATTTTGCAAGATGGAAAAGTTCTGGAGATGGATGATGTTGATGGTTGCACAACAATATGAATGTACTTAAAACCACTGACTGCACACTTAAAAATCGTTAAGATAGTAAATTTTTTGTTAGTGTATTTTATTACAATAAAAAATTTTAGAGAAGTGAAGAAATGTATAAATCAAGAAAATGAGAGAGAAATGAAGACATTCTCCGATAATCAAAAGATAAGAGAGTTTGCTGCCACTATACCAGTTCTGCAAGAAATGCTCAAGGGTGCAAGGTGCCTGGGTAGCTTAGTTGGTTAAGCATTCAATCTTCATTTCAGGTCAGGTCATGATCTCATGGTTCATGAGTTTCAGCTATGCTTTGGGCTGTGTGCTAACATAGTGGAGTCTGCTTGGGCCTCTATCTCCCTTTCTCTATGCCCTTCCCTACTGACACTTTCTTTCTGTCTCTCAAAATAAACAAACATTTCTGTTAAAAAAAAAAAAAAGAAATGCTAAAGGGTGTCCTTCTGGTTGAGTTGAAAAGAAACTAGACAGTTACTTGATACTGTAAAAAGAAACAGAAATCTCGAGTGAATGGGGCACTTGAGTGGCTTGGTCAATTAACTGTCAGACACTTGATTTGGGTTCAGGTCATAATCTCATGGTTCGTGAGTTCCAGCCCTGCATGGGGCTCCTCGCTGTCAGCATGGATCCTATTTTGGATTCTCTCTCTCTCAAAATAAATAAATAACCTTTAAAAAAAGATCTCTAGTGAAGGTAAATACACGGATAACGATAAAATCTAGTATTATTGTAATTTTGGTATGTAACGCCACTTTTTAAAAACATGGTTTAGGGGCACCTGGGTGGCATCCAACTAAGCTCAGATCATGATCTTGCAGTTCTGGGGTATGAGCCCAGCATTGAGCTCTGTGTTGACAGCTCAGAGCCTGGAGCCTTCTTCAGATTCTGTGTCTCCCTCTCTCTGCTCTTCCCCACTCATTTTCTCTCTCTCAAAAATAAATAAACATTAAAAAACTTGTAAATAATAAGAAATAAATGTAGAAAAACATGGTTTAAAGGACAAATGCATAAAAAATATTACTGTCATGTAACATGTAAAGATGTAATCTGTGGCTTCTCCTAATAGTAAGTGGGAAGGGATCTACATACAAGTTCTGTGTGCTATTGAAGATAAATTGTTATAAACTCAAATTAGAGTGCTATAACCTTAGGATGTTAAATTTAATCCCTATAGTAACCAAAAAGAAAATAGGTTTAGAATATACAGATAAGGAAATGAGAAGGGAATCAAACTTACAAGAAAAATCAACTAAGCACAAAAGAAGACAGTAATAATGGAACTGAGGGACAAAAAAATGCAATAAGACATATAGAAAACAAATAGCAAAATGACAAAACTAAGTGAGACCCTTCTTATCAGTAATTACTTTAAATGTAAATTGAGTAGCTCTCCAATCAAAAGATAAAAATTGGCAGAAAAGGTTTCTAAAAAGGATTCAACTATATACTACCTATAAGAGACTCATTTTAGATCCAAAGACATATAGATTGGGATGGCTGGGTGGCTCAATTGGTAAAGTGTCTGACTCTTTTTTTTTTTTTTTTTACTGTTTTATTTATTTGTGTGTGAGAGAGAGAGACAGCATGAGCAGGAGAGGGTTAGAGAGAGAGGGAGATACATAATCTGAAACAGCCTCCAGGCTCTGAGCCAACTGTCAGCACAGAGCCCGATGTGGGGCTTGAACCCATGAACCATGATATGACCTGAGCCGAAGTCAGACGCTTAACCGACTGAGCTACCCAGGTGCTCCTAAAGTGTCTGACTCTTGATCTTGGCTCAGGTCATGATCTCATGGTTCCTGAGATCGAGCCCCATGCAGGGATCTGTGCTAACAACATGGAGCCTACTTGGGATTCTCTCTCCTCCTTTCTCCATCAAAATAAATAAATAAACATTAAGAAATTTTTAAAAACAAAAACAAAGACACAAATATGTTGAAAGTGAAAAGACTGAACAAGGTATTCCATACAAAGACTAACCAAAAGAGAATTGGCGTAACTCTACTAATAACAGACAAAATTGACTTTAATTCTAAAAGATTACAAGAGAAGAAGACAGACAATATACAAATAACATTTTTAATACAGCAAGATAATATAACAATTGAAACATCTACACACCCAAGAGACTTTCAAAATATATGAAAAAAAATTGACAGAATTTAAGGAAGAAATAGACAGTTTTATAATAATAGTTGGAGACTTGAATGCCTTACTTTAGATAATGGATTGAACAACCAGACAGAAGATAAGTAAGGATATAGAGGACTTGGAAAACACAATAAATCATCTAGACCTAACAGACATACAGAATATTCCATGCAATAACAGCAGAATACACATTCTTGTCAAGAATATGTGAGACATTGTCTAGGACAGACTGTATGTTAGGCTACAAAACAAGTCTCAGTAGGTTTAAAAAGATAGATATCATAGGGGTGCCTGGGTGGCTCAGTTGGGTAAGCCTCTCATCTTGGCTCAGGTCATGATCCCCCAGTTTGTGAGTTTGAGCCCTGCACTAAGTTGTCTGCTGTCAACACAGAGCCTGTCTCAGATCTTCTGTACCCACCCCCACCCCTCTCCTGCTTGCTTGCTCTCTTTCAAAAATAAATAAGTATTTAAAAAGATAGATATCATATAAAATATCTTCTCCAGCCACAATGGGATGGAGATAGAAATCAGTAACAGAAATAAAATTTGAAAATTCTCAAGTATGTGGAAACTAAAGAACATTCTTAAACAACCAGTGGGTCAAAGAAGAAATCAAAAGGAAAATTAGCAAATATTTAGACACAAGTGAGGATGAAAATAAAACATACCAAAACTTATGGGGTGCAGCAAAAAGAGTACTCAAAATGAAATTTATAGCAGTGAATGCCTACATTTAAAAAAAAGAGGAGAAAGATTTCAAATCAATGGCTTAGCTCTGCACCTTAAGGAACTAAAAAAAGAAGAGAAAAATAAACCCAAGCTAATAGGAAGAAGGAAATATTAAGGATTAGAGTAGAGATAAACAAAATGCAGAATTAAAAAGCAAAAGAATCAAGGAAACCAAAAGTTCGTTCTTTAAAAACGTCAACAAAATTGACAAACTTCAGTTAAATTGACTAAGAAAAAAAAGACCAGGCTCAACTAAAATTACAAATGAAATAGCAGACAGAACAACAATTACATAAATAAAATGAATTATAAAAAAAATACTATGAACAATTGTATGCCAACAAATTGGATATCCTAGATTAAAAGGATAAATTCTTAGAAATGACACAACTACCAAAACTGACTCAAGAAGAAATAGAAATGTTAATAGGCCTATAACAAATAAGAATTGAGTCAGAAACCAAAAGCCTTCCAACAAAGAAAAGTCCAGCAGCAAACATTTAAAGGAGAATTAGCATAGATCCTTTTCAAGCTCTCCCAGAAAATTAAAGAGGAAGGAACACTTTACTAATTCATTCTATGAGATCGGTGTAACCAAAGCATGACAAAGATACTACAAAAAAAGAAAATTATAGATCAATATTCCAAATGACTATAGGAAATCTATATTCACTGAAATATTCAACAAAATACTAGCCAAGTGAATTTGGAATTGTAGTAAAAGCATTTTACACAATGAACAAATAGGGGTTGTCCCAGAATGAAAGGATGATGCAATATATGAAAATCAATCAATGTAACACCACATTAATAGAATGAAGGAGAAAAAACTACACCATCATCTCAATGTAGAAAAAGCATTTAGCAAAATTTAACACGCTTTCATGATAAAAATACAAAATAAGCTAATAGAAAAGAACTTCCTTAATATGATAAAAGTCATATAGGAAAAACCCACAACCCATCATACCCAACATGAACGAGTGAAAGCATTTCCTCTAAGATCAGGAACAAGATAAGGATGCTCACTTTCATCACTATTATTCAATATCATTCTGCAACCCCTACCCATAATAGTTAGGCAAGACATAGGAGTCAAAGTGATGCTGGCTTCTATGTTTACTTTTAAGAGTTTTAGCTCTTAAATTTAGGTTTGTGATTCATTGTGAATTAATTTTTGTATATAGTCTAAAGGAAGGTTCCAACTGATTCTTCTGAATGTGGATATACAGTCTTTGTGGCACAATTTGTTGAAAAAGCTACCTTTTCTTTCCACTGAATGATCCTTGTTGAATATCAANTTGCATGTATAGGAGGATTAGGAGGAACTTAACGAAGGACTGTGGGGGAGAAGAAGGGGGAGAAAATAGTTGGGGAGAGTGAGGGAGGCAAACCATGAGAGGCTCTTGAATGCTGAGAACAAACTGAGGACTGATGGGAGTGGGGTGGAGGGGAAGGGGGGTGATGAGCATGGAGGAGGGCACTTCTGGGGATGAGCACTGGCTGTTTTACGGAAACCAACTTGACAATAAACTATTTAAAAATAAAAATAAAAAGTAAATAAAAAAATAAACATAGTAATAAATCTTCCTTGGATTTCGCAATGGTTTCTTAAGTATGAAACCAAAAGCACGAGTAGGGATACCAGGCTGGCTCCATCAGTAGAGCAAGGGACCTTTTTTTTTTTTTTTTGATAAAGTTTACCATGAAATCATGGCCTAAGCTGAAACTAAGAACTGGAGGCTCAACCAACTGAGCTACCCAGATGCCCCAATGTGACTCTTGATCTTGGCGTCATGAGCATAAGCCTCCTGGGCATGGAGTCTACTTAAAATAAAAACAAAAAAACAAAAGCACAGGCAACAAAAGAGAAGATAGATAAGCTGGACACCATAAAATTTAAAACTTTTGTGCAATGCATAAGACTATTAATAATGAAAGACAAACAACATAATGGTAGTAAATATTTGCAAAGTATCTATGTGATAAGGGCTTAATATCCAGAATATGTAAATAACACCTACAACTCAAAAACAAACAAAAAATCAACCCAATTGTAAAACGGGCAAAAAAAGACACACAAATAGCCAATAAACACATGAAAAGATGCTCAACATCATTAGTCATTAGGGAAATGCCAATCAAAGCCATAATGAGATATCCCTTCACACCTACCATAATGGCTATGATTTTAAAAAAAACAAACAGAAAATAAAAAGTGTTGGCAGAAGGAATGGAACACTTGTACATTATTGGTGGAAATACAGAATGGTACAGCAGCTCTGGAAAACAGCTTGGTGGTTCCTCAAAAAGTTAAACAGAATTACCACGTGATCTACCATATAACTCCACTCCTATATATACCTCCAAAGAACTGAAAACAGTGACTCAGGTACTTGTTCATTAATGTTCACAGCAGCACTGTTTATATTAGCCAAAATGTGGAAGTAATCCAAGTGTCCTTCAACAAAGGAATGAATATTTTATATTTAGAGTTCTCTAAAGAAACAATAGGAGATGATAGATAGATGACAAATAGATGGATACAAAGATACACAAATATAAAGAGATTTATTATAAGGTATTGGCTCACATTATTATGGAGGCTTAGAGTTCCATGATCTACTATCTGCAAAGCTAAAGACCCAGGAAAGCTGGTGGTGTAGTTCAAAGATCTGAGAGCTGGAGAGCCAATGGTATAGATTCTAGTTCAAGTCTGAGAACCAAGAGTGTTAAGGGAAGGAGACCAATATCCCAGCCAGCTTAATCAGTCAGACAGAGAGCAAATTCAGGCTTCCATTAGCCTTTTGTTCTATTTTGGCTCTCAACAGACTTGATGATGTCCACCTACACTGGGGAGTGCCATCTGCTTTACTCAGTCCATCAATTCAAATGCTAATCTGCTCAAGAAACATGCTCACAGACACACCCAGATACAATCAGATAAATGGGCATCCACAGCGCAATTGACACATATAACCATTACAATAGATAAACAAAATATGACATATACATGGAATGGATGTTATTCAGCCATGAAGAAGAAGGAGAAGGAGAAGAAGGAGGAGGAGGAGTTCTGCTCTCTCTATGCCACCATGGAGTTATTCTGGGAGGTGGAGGCCCAGGTTCACCAAGATTCAGCTCCACCCGTCACCCACAGCCATGGCCAAGGAAAGCATTACTGTTAGAAGTGTAATGGACATTAATACTGCTTTCTAAGAGGTGCTGAAGACTACCCTCATCCATGATGGCCTAGCAAATGGAATTTGTGCAGCTGTGAAAGCCTTAAACAAGAACCAAATCCATCCTTGTGTGCTTGCATCCAACTGTGATGAGCCTTTATGTGTCAGGCTGGTGAGGCCCTTTGTGCTGAACACCAAATCAACCTAATTAAGATTGATGACAACAAGAAACTAGGGGAATGGGTAGGGCTCTATAAAACTGACAGAGAGGGAAACCCCTCCAAAATGGCTGGTTGATGTTGTGTGGTGATTAAAGTCTATGGCAAAGAGACTCAGGCCAAGAATATCATCAAGGAATACTTCCAATACAAGAAATGAACAAATAAAATATGTGGTCCTTGTTCCTTAAGAAAACAAAAAACAAACAACAACAACAAAAATGAAGTTCTATAATGTAGTGAAACTGGAAAATATTAAGCTAAGTGGAATGGTCCAGACACAAAAGGACACTATTATATAGTTCTACTTATGTGAAATACCTAGAATAGGCAAATTCATAGAAAATAGATTAGAAGTTGTCAGATGCTGGGCAGAAGTGGAATGGGGAGTTATTGCTTAGTGGGTACAGAGTTTCTCTTTGGGCTGATGAAAAAAAAAATGGAACGAGATAGTGGTAGTGGTGTATATGTAATTAATGATACTGAACTGGTACACTTAAAAATTATAAAAATGTAAAAAACATGGCAAATTTTAAGTTATATATATTTTATTCAACAAAAAATTGATTAACATCCTTGACTACATTCATAGTAAAGAAAAATCATATTATTATTTCAATAGATGTAGAAGAATCCTTTGATAAAATTCAAAACCCATTCATGAAAAATCCAAGGCCCCAAAACATAGGAAATAGGGCTCTACTTTATTAGTACTTAGAGAAATGAAAATTAAAAATACATTGAGATATGGGGAACCTCAGTGGCTCAGTCAGTTAAGCATCTGAATTTGGCTCAGGTCATGATCCCATGGTTCGTGAGTTCAAGCCCCACACTGGGCTCTGTGCTGACAGTTCAGAGCCTGGAGCCTGCTTTGGATTCTCTCTCTCTCTCTCTCTCTCTCTCTCTCTGCCCCACCCCTGCTTGCACTCGCTCTCTCAAAAATAAATAAATATTAAAAAATTTTAAAAAAACATTGAGATATCCCTACACTGACAAAACCAAATGTAAGTGTGGATATGGAACACTAGAACATTCATTCACTGCTGGGGATGGTGGATGTGTGTAAATTCCAATTACAAAATTGGGAGCTAGTTGATTCTCTCTCTCATATTCCATGATTCAGAATTCCACTCCTGGGTGGAATTCCTAACAAAAATAGCTGCAGATAGGCACCAAAAGATATGCACACATAAGAATGTCCACAGCAGTACTGTTCAAATTAACAAATGGGAAACCCCAAATGGGAAAGAACCCAAGTATCCAACAATTGCAGAAAGGATAAAGAAATTATGCAAACCGCGTAGGGTGCAATGAGTGAAGGGAATAATATGGTGCAAACTTCTAGTTATAAGTTAATTAAGTCATGGGGATGTAATGTACAGCATGCTAACGATAGTAATACTGTATTGCATATTTGAAAGTTGCCAAGAGAGCAAATCTTAAAGGTCCCCATCACAAGAAAAAAAGAAAAAATTTTCATGGCTAGGTATGGTGTTAAATGTTATCTAGACTTGTGGTGGTGATCATTTCACATTATATTCAAATATCAAAATATTATGTTGTACATCTGAAACTAGTATAATGTTATATGTCAATTAGTCAATTATACCTTAATAAAAATAATAAAAAATTATGGTATATTTATATAATGAAATAATATGCAACACTAAGAATGAACGCACTACAGCTTCATGCATTGACATGAATTTCATACACATAATAATATGTCAAAGAAGCCAAATACACACAATATATATACTGTATAATTCCACCTATGTGAAGTTCAGAAAATGAGCAAAATTAAATTATAGTGTTTAATAGTAGATGTTTAAGTTGTGAAAGCATGAAGAAAGGCTAGGAAATTATTACTGTGACATTTAGGATAGCGTTTACTTCAGAAAAAGACAAAGTACTAGTGATCAGGAGTGGCATGAGGAGTACTTTAGGGGTGTTGAAACATTCTAGTTTTTGACTCAAGCGATGATCAGTTGGAGGTTAACTCTGCAAAAATTCATTGAGCTGTATATTCTTTGTAAATGTCTGTAATATTTCATTTTTTTAAAGTTTTAACAGAACAAATGACTGCCTGGCAGCACTCAGGACCCAGTAGACAACACCAGGTTTTAGTAAGTCCTAAATGTAGTGGCTTCTCTTGCAGTGTGTAGGAGGCTGAGAGTGAGAGATGTGGAGGACAGTAATGACCGAGGATGGGGAGTGGTTTGTCAGGACTCTTGAGGGCTGTCAGGGAGGGGTGGGAAAAGGAAATCACACATTCTTAAAATTGCAGTTCCTGAGGCAGACATTCAGGTAGACATAAACTCAGTTAGTCAAATGCCCTAGGAGAATAGAAGGATGAAAGGCCAAAGATCACAGTGAAGGAGAAGAGTAAGTTCATAGATGTGAGAGTCTGGAAGAAGTAAAGGGTATTAAACACAGAAGGAGAGCTTCAGTGAACACTGAAGTAAAATGTAGTGTATTGATACCGTGTACACAGAAACGAGGATCTTTTAGCCTAGTATTCATTGTTTCATTCAACAAGTATTTATTGAGTTTCAGGAACTATTCTAGGTGCCGTAGAGAATACAAGAAAGTATAAGACAGTTCTTCTCTTTAGTTTTAACTAAGATAAATCACACCCTTATGAACATACAAGTTATAGTTCAAGATTCCACTGCCCAAAGGATAAAGCCTCAACTCACCACCACACATGGCATACAAGCTCCATCTCATTTTGAACCCTTGCCAGTGGCATCTCCCCATGGGTCTCTGCTCTTCCCCAGAACAGCTCATCTTCACTGATCCTGTGACCATATGGCAGGCCCTGTTCTGTGCACTTTATACCTTTCATTCTCACAATGACTTTAAGAGGTCCATACCACTATTATTCACTGCTCAGGTGAGATAACAAGCCCAGAGAGGTTAAGTAACTTGTTCACATTCACAACAGCTTGTAGGTGCAGGGGCCAGGACTCCAGCCCTGAGAGTCTGGCCCCAGGGAATGTGCTCTCCACAACTACAACTAAACCACAGTCATCTTTCTCTGTCCCATGAGAAGTTCAAACTTTTCCATCTCTCTGTAGCTTTGGATTTTCTCCCTGCTATCTTCCCCACAAACTCAGCAAGAAGGCTGCCACCTCTGGGCAGCCTTCCATGGCCACCTCCTCAGGGTCAATCTCTACCCTCCTCCTCCATGCCCTCATCTTTCATGGGCCTCTCCCAACTCCTAACATGTACCTAGATGTCCTCAAGGGAGGAAGCTTGGCTTGTTTGTCGATATATCTTCTCCAGAATCTGTCACACATGAGATTACAAGCAATGCTGAATTGCATCTAGAGAAAAATGTAAATCCTAAATAAGTGGTGAGAGTCATTAAAGTTAGAAGGAAAGGCCCCTGCAGTCTGAGGTAGCCCAGGCAAGTCTTATGAGAGGGGTAGTCCTTGGCTAGGCTTCAAGGGATGAGCAAAACATGTATCAGTGAGGATGATCAAGATGGTGACCAGGGTGGGACAGAGTGTGTGCACAGGCCTGGAGATTCCGGTGCACAAACACAATGTATTTTTAGAAGTCTGTCTTTAAACCAAAGTTGACAGCATAGGCTGCAGGCAAAGCAATTAGGGATCAAGAGGCAAGAATATCAAACTACCAATACAAATACCTACCCTAGGAACCCTCAAAAAGTCCTTCTTAAGTAAATCTCAAAAACCGGAATATTTCTGAGTATAAGAAACCCGGGGGGGAAAAGATTAATCAGATTTAGAGTTTTTCAACACTTTTCACTGGATAATACAGTACACAACTGATTGCAGGGTTGGAACTGCTCTGAATTTGGAACTGTTTTTGAATAAATCAGTATTAGGGTGCCTGGATGGCTCAGTCAATTGAATGTCTGACTCTTGATTTTAGCTCAGCTCCTAATTTCATGATTTCTGGGATTGAGCCTTATATTGGGCTTTGTGCTGACAGTGCAGAGCCTGCTTGGGATTCTCTTTCTCCCTGTCTCTCTGCCCCTCCCTCTCTCTATTTCTCTCAAAAATAGATAAATTTTAAGGATCAATCAATCAACCAATCAGTCTCGGTATACAGAGATTTTACAGCATTTTCTTTGCAACCAGGCTATCTGAGTTGTTGCCATCAATTAGGGCCTGGCCTGAGATTGAAATGGTGCCCATGCGATGCACATCCATGCCAGCAGCAAGCTCCTCCCCAAGATTCTCATAGTTATGGTACATACAGCCCTGCCACATGCAGGCTTCTGCCATGAAATGGGCACTGGCCATACAAAAGAGATATTTCCTGAGGGGGACATAGTGTGGATTTCTCTTTCCGGGGGGCCTGGAAATACATGCCGCCAGGTTAAGGTTACCAATGGAATGTCTTTGCAAACCAGACCAGGAATATAAGGAATATATAAATATTCTTTTCAACAGATGTCTATAAAGGAAAAAAACTCTCCATTATTCTTCAGACGACCCCAGACCCATCAGAATTTCCTTGGGGTGTGCAAAAGAGGTCCCTTGCCCCCACCTGCCTGCCTATCACCAAAAGAGAATCAAATATAGATAGTAAGCCTGTCATCATGTGAGAATACTTTTCCTTTTTTCTACAAACCTGCCTTAGATTCTTCACAAGTAAAAATAACACATAATTTCATTGGCACTACTACATCTACAAATTACCTTGATCTCATTTAAACTCATTTTGCNATGAGCACTGAGTGTTATGTGGAAACTAATTTGACAATAAACTATTAGAAAAAAAATTCATTTTGCAAATGGGCAAACATTGTTCCATGACTTTTACTGATTGCCTTAGATTGCAAAGTTACTAAGTAATAGTGCCAGGCCCCTGTCCAGGACTTCAGGGTCCAACTTTGTCTCACTTTACAGCAAACACATTAAAACATATTCCCGTCCCACAGAATATATAAATTTTTGCTGTATAATTTTTATAATTCCAGTTTGGAGTTTTCTTATAACTTATAAATCCTTTCTCATGATTTAAACTGCTACATTTTTATGTAATCATATAGGGCTTGAGTTGAGTAGCAGCTGACTCATTGATATCATGTTACATTTTGCAGACTCTTAATTAAATATTTATTTCAACTTCAATGTTTAATCCTCATGTTTAGGAGCCAATTCATTTTTTTTCCAGGTCTGAAATATTGTGATGGGTCCTTGAAAGGTCACAGGGCCTGAGCAGAAAGAGCTCCTAGCACAGGAGTGTGATGTCAGCAAAGGTTTAGAGACTGGAATATTGAAGGCCGGTAAGGGTGGCTGTCACAGATTCAGCTGGCTGGAATAGAAAGGACAGGATCCGGTCTGTCTCTGGCCTTCCATTAGCAAGGCCTAGCTCTGTGGATCTCTGGGAAACTCTGCTGCCTGCACTCTGGAACAGGCTATGCCCTTATGTAAAACCATACTATTAATCCAGAGTTAAGCAGCATCCAGAAAAACTTCAAAGATGATCAAAGAAAGAGTTTATTCTATATGTTAGTAGAGCCTTTCCCAAAACAAGTCTCACAGGATTCAGGGAAACTGGTTCTGACTGACCTCATCACCAAAAACCCCCAACCCCAGAGAGAGCTGGGATTGGAGAGGAACTCTAGAAAGAGCAGATGGGACCCTCCCCGCACTTTTGTTGTCATGGGGACATGCAGAACCCTTCTACCAAGCAAACCATTCCTATTGAACCTCCTGCTGGGTGGCCTCGCTTTGGAGGCAACATATTCCCAATAATTCTAAGTTGAGCATTTGTAAAATGCATTTCAAATGCACAAGCCAGGGAAACCTAACTTTTTAAAGGTGTAGTGTACTGCTCCAAATCCTTTTTTAAAAAAGAAAGGGATCTTCAATACTATAAGCAGTCACTCTTTTTGGATGTCCATATTTTGCGATCTGCAGAGTTTTTATTAAATTAGAACACATTACCACAGTACTTGTTGAAAACATATTGCATCAGGCCTTGGAATTTAGAAAGAAAAATGAGTTGTTGTTTGTGCCATGCCATTTTTCCTCAGTAATTGAAACAAATTTGAAGATGTGGAGAAACCTGGGGATTCTGGAGAAGCTCTTCACTCTATTTCTCTAGTTGCCATGGAGAACAACAGTTTTAAAGGCAACTTTAAATAAAGTCAACCCTGAGCAGAAACCCCTCTTGAGTGAGGAAGAATACAAAAGGGGTGGGAGACAGGTCTCTTTGCTGCTCTAAACAGCAAGTAATCTTTGGAAGATACAAGTGAGCCTTGTGTTTGTTCAGAAGAGATATTCATGGGGGAGACAGCAAGCAGTTCTGGGGCCATGCACCTGCCAAAACTTTCCAGAGCCTCCCTCCCATGCTCAGGATCCAGTTTCTGATCCTCAGAGCTACGGGCTTCTGAGAGCTGGCTCTCTCTCCATATTCATCAGGCTCCATTTACCAAATATCCTGCTTCTTTGTTCCCATGGGTCCTAGAGCTCTCAAGAACATAGTCCACCCTTTCCCATTGCCTACAAATAATTTCCTTTGACCCATCTGTCCAACTTCTCCCTCTTTCCCTTGAAAATTTTCCTTGAACCTCTCATCCCCTTGGAGCTCCTTTGTTCTGGATACTTTAGGAAGGAGGGTACTAGCCAATAAAATGATTGATGATGATGATGATGATGATGATGATGATAAATGTTTATTGTGCACATATGAAGCACTTAATATAACTTATCTCATTTTATCTTTGGGCAACCTTCAGACAGGTCCTATTTCTACCCTCATTTTACAGAGGAGGAAAGTTTCTTAGGAAGCATGGATGACTTAGTCACACAATTGGCAAATAGCAGAATAGGGGTTCAGCCCACACTGTCCAACTCTAGAGTCTCCATATTGCCTTTCCATCTAATCATTCATTCGTTTATCCAACCAATATTTATATATTGAGCCATACACTGTTCAGGGCAGAGAGCAATGATGAAGACAAAAGAGGCTTTCACATTCATTGTGGTTCTTTGATTCTAGTAAGGGTACATAGGCAAGAAAGAGAGAAAGAAATCAGATAATTTCTGAGATGGGAGCTGTGGAAAAAATACTGCAAGGAATTGAGCAGAGCAGTGGTTCAAATATGAGTGTGCATGAGCTCACCTGGGAGACTTTTTGAATCACACATTGTTGGGCCACACTCTGAGTCCCACATCCAGCTGATCTGGAGTGGGGACTGGGAATTTGCATTTCTAACAAGCTCCCAAGTGAGGCTGCTATTGAGGGAGAATTATACTTAGAGAATCACTGGGGTAGGAAATACATTGGGATTTGAGTGGGGTGTGGGAAAGCCATTCTCAGGACATGTGACATTTGAGCTGAGACCCAAATGACAAAATGAGTAAGCCACCAAAAAATATGAAAGAAGCAGAGGGTACCAAAAGGGTAAAGTCCCCAAGGTGGAAATGAACTCTCGCTATTGTAAGGACAAAACAAAAATATACTGGGTGTTGAATGAGGGAAAGAAGAGAGACAGACAGGGGCCAGCTTAGAACTAACACAGTTTAGTTATTTCTTTTCTTCCTGCTCATCTAGACAATGTTTTAACATGAAAATTAGAAAGTCTTTAACCAACAAAATAGTGACAATTAGTTGATTTAAAAAATAACGATCCATTATAAAATTACTTTAAATGGCACCTCCTGTGACACATTTAAAATACGACTTCAGTTGCCCTTGACTCCAATGCCATTCTCAATTGTAATTTTTCAAGCAAAAATAAACTACTGTGTTATATCACTGGTGTTGTATATTATTTAAGAATGTATTTTTTATCTGGACAGCCTGACAAATCTGCAAGTTGTTGCAAAAATCAAAGAGAGGACCCATGCCTTTTCTTTCCTCATTCTTCCACCTCATTGCTTTTAAAATGTGCCTAGAACTGAACTCACATAACTGGCTCCCTGGAAACGGATATTTAGTAAGGAGGAGTGATTTAGGTGAACCTCTTGTTTTTGCCAGGGCCCCTTGTACACCCTGGTCCCTGGGGTGCAAGAGTGCCATGCTGGGAAAGGATGAGGTCTAGGCTTTTACTGGATTCTCAGCCAAGGTAAGCCTAGTCTGTTGCAGGAAAATTGGCCCCTCTCTTTCTCTCAGCAGACACACTTGGGGTTGCTTTTGCCGCCAGGTCTTTATGTAACTTTGCTGTGTATCTGTTCTGAGGAAGCAGTGAGGTTCTGCATGATTGATAAAGACAGCCTGTTCATCTCATTGCTTAAAAACCATAGGAATGATCAAGATTCTGAATTTCCAAAAACATTGCATAGTTGATGGCTGGAGCATGTAGAGATTACTGTTGGTGAGTGCTATGGGCTGAACTCTGTCCTCCAAAATTCATATTGTGAAGTCCTAACCCTTAGTACCTCAGAATGTGACTGTATTTAGAGATAAGGTTTTCACAGAAACAATTAAGGTCAAATTAGGTCAATGGAGTGGGCCCTAATGTAATGTGACTGGGATCCTTATTAGAAGAGGAGACTAGCAAACAGTCATCACAGACAGAGAAACAGCCATCTGCAAGCCAAGGAGACCAACTTCAGAAGAAACTAACCCCGCTGACACCTTGCTCTTAGACTTCTGGCCTCAGGAATAATGAAGAAATAAATTGTTGTTTAAGCCACCCTGTCTGTGGTTCTTTGTTACGGTGGCCCAAGCAAACTAACATCATGAGTGTTTGAATGGCAGCTGGCCCCATCTCAGCCACCAAGAATTTGGAGAGTTGGTTCTTTTGAGAACTATGTGTTTGTTCATATAGAAATTTTGTTATACTTCTCATTCCACGCTTTAAATTTTTTTGCCTCTATAAAATAAAAATTTAGAAAATCAGGTCCCTTGGGGCACCTTGCTGACTCATGTGACTCTTGACCTCAGGGTCATGAGTTCAAGTCCTATGTCGGATGTGGAGCCTAAGAAGAAGGAGAAGGAGAAGGAGAAGGAGAAGAAGAAGAAGAAGACGACGACGACGACGACGACCAGGTCCCTCCTCTGAGCATTTCTTCAAAGTTTCAGTTCTGCAGGAAACCTGTGGGCCAAAGGTTAGAGGGAGGAAATCGTTCTCCTGGTCGTCCCCTCCCTGAGACAGTGGGGTTCTCTTGCCTTCTGCTACAGCTTTTAGTGCCTGTCTCTCTAAGAGTAAGGCAACACTACCCTTTGACATCTGTTTTACTGACTCTGACCTGGTCATCAAACAGAGCATTTCTGAGTTGTTGCTTCTGCTGTACATTTGGTTGAGATATACCCTGACCCAGATT
The DNA here is from genome assembly GCF_008692635.1 of Crocuta crocuta. NCBI lineage: Eukaryota > Metazoa > Chordata > Mammalia > Carnivora > Hyaenidae > Crocuta > Crocuta crocuta. The sequence goes on along the minus strand of NW_027551558.1, from coordinate 5,271,399 downwards.
AGCCCACTTAGATAGTTTGGAAGAAAGGTTTAGGAGGTTCTGGCAAGTGCCCTTGCCTCTGAGGTTCAAAGAGTGTGGAGCATGAATAGCCCTTCTAATATGCCAACAATGACAAAGTATTGGGTCTCCACGAAAAGGCAGCCAGGATAGAACATCAAAGTTATTTCTATGAGTCCTGCTGTAAGAACTTCCTGCCTGGATAAGATACTTTTGGTTGCATGTGACAGAAAACCAACTCAAACTAGCTTAAACAGAAAAAAAGGATGGTGTAGATTTTGGTCTACAAAACTGGGGATGTTCAAAACATGATAGTTTCAAGTACAGTTTGATCCTGGGTTCAAATTCTGTCATTGGGAAGTATTATCTCATGCTAACTGGAGACTCTGTTTTCCTGTGTTTGGATCTATTGTTAAGCAAGAACTCCTAATGTGTTGGCAAAGATGGCCATACATTTATCAGCCATAGAAGCAGTGACGCCAAAGAAAAGAAAACCTGTCTTTTCCCAGAGTTACAGCAAAATTCTAGGGGAGACCCCTAAATGGTCCAGCTTGGGTCATCTGCTAATTTCTAAGCCAATCACTGTAGTCAGGATGGTAGAGTACTCTGGGTCACACGCCCACATCTGGGACTCAGAAGTGAGGTAGGGGTGCTTAGCTTCATCTAAGCCACTAAGAATTTGGAGAGTTGGTTTCTCGGAGAGCTGCCAGGAAGAAAAAAAAGTAAACACATAAAACATTAATCTAGTATTACATTAGGCCGGCTTATAAAAGATGCTCAAAGGGAAAAGTGCTGTGTCAAAATTTTGGACTGTCATGTGGAAAAGAGAATGGAATGAAAAGGGGGTGAAGCTCAAAATTATACATAGAGGTTATAAAAGAGGTAGATTTCAGCTCAGTGCATGGATAAACCTTTCTGGAAGTGAGGACAACAAAAAGGGGTGCTTCACAAAGTGAAGTTCTAGTAGGGATGAATGGCCACCCACCAGGGAAGCAGAAAAGGGAATTCTAAGTCAGGTGGGTTGGGGGACAGACTGATCCCAAAGACTTCCTCCAACCTCAAACTCCAATGACCCTCAAACTCCTTGTTTCCACATTAGGAGATCCTAAAGCATCAAAGAAAGTATAGACTAGAGGAGAGCGCAGTGGACAGAACTGAGGTTTTGGGTTTTTTTAAATAAAGACTTTCAGTGTTTACTTATTTTCAATGGGAGGGAAGGGTATAGAGAGAGGGAGACACAGAATCCCAAGTAGGCTCTGAGCTGTCAGCACAGGGGCCGTTGTGGGGCTCAAACTCATGGACTCTGAGATCATGACCTGAGACAAAGTCAGATGTTCAACTGACTAAGTCACCCAAGCACCCCTGGCTTTTTTTTTTTTTAAGTTAACATTTCCTGAGGCCTTACTGTGTGCCAGGTATAGGCTAAGTGCTTGCATCCTTTGCCCCATTTAGTCCCCAGAGTAACCCTTGAAATAAACTTTAGTGATCTCCATTTAATGAATGAGGAACCTGGGGTACAGAGAGGTTGAGTGACTTGTCAAGAATGACATAGTAATCATGGAGCTGGGACCTGAATCCAGGCCACTTGTAATTTAAGCCAACACCCTTAACCCCTTTGCCCTTGAGGGACAGGCAGGCCTGCTTCTTTCTAGAGTGTCATCATATACCTCCCTCTGCTCACCTACCCCCTCCTGCCTGCTCAGGATCAAGGTCAATCGGGTCCAGATGGTAGCAGGTGCATCTAATGAGATGTGAGGGTATTACTCACAAGAAGCCAAGAGTGGCTGGGAGAGAATCCCAGATTCACATCCCTGCACTTGAGATGTCAAGAGCAAATGCTATGGCCATGCATTAAAAACAAACACAACAACAAAGCCAGCATTATCCTTGAACCCTTTCCAACTCTAGATCCTCCAACTGCTTGGATGGATGGATCAGTTAGTTAAGCCAGGTAGGCAGTCCTCTATAGTGGCTCCTATCTTTCCTCTAGGTTTTTAGAACAAATAATTTAGGTTTACTTAAAGTTTTCAACTTTTTTATCCCTTTAAAAATTGATTTCATTGTATGCTTAAAAAGCTACCAGGAAAAGAGTGGAATTATTTACTATTTCATTTACCCATTTGCTTATGAAGCAAATATTTATTTAGCACCTACTATGTGCGAGATCTTGGGTTTTGCAGTAAATATAGGTATTTATTTCACTTAGCAGTCAAAAACACATGTTTCCTGGAGTAACTTATAAAGGAATATATAGTCAAAAGCCATACTGTTTATCCTGAGGATCCCTGGTGGGGTTGGGGGGGATGTGCCTGGGTGGCTCAGTCAGTTAAGCATCCAACTCTTGATTTCAGCTCAGGCCATGGTCTCATGGTTTGGTGACTGGGATCAAGCCTGGCATCAAGCTCCACCCCGATAGCACGGAGCCTGTTTGGGGTTCTCCCTCCCTTTCTCTCTGCCCCTGCCTGGTGTGCACACACGTGCTTTCTCTCTCTCTCTCTTTCTCTCTATCTCAAAATAAATAAACTTTTTAAAGAAAGATCCCTGGGGGCACCTGGGTGGCTCAGTTGGTTGAGAGTCTAATTTCAGCTCAAGTCATAATCTCACAGATTATAGGCTCAAACCCTACATCAGGCTCTGTTCAGAGTGTTTTGGATTCTGTCTCCCTCTCTCTGCCCCTCCCCTAATCACTCTCTCTCTCGCTTTCTCTCTCTCAAAAATAAACATTAAAAAAATCTCTGGTGGCCATCAGTAATTAAACCATCAGAATTCATTTTTAAAGCTGCAGTAGATGTCCTGCAAGTTTCTGAAAGGGCCTTCTCTGGGAATATTCAACATGAGAAATTTACAGCTTGTTCATCAAACTGCAGACGAATATTATGAGTCTTGTGCCCGCCTTCAGGCCTCACAATACTTTAGGTTTCTACTAGGTTCTTTAACATACATATTCATACATGTTGTTAGCTTACCCTAGAGCAAAAAAGTAAGCAAGAGAGCCACCTGTCTTCAAAATTAGACCAGATCATATTCAACCTTTCTGTAGAGAGTGTAGGGAGGGGTCTTTCAGACACAGAGAAGCAGCTGACCAGGACGGCTCAGATCTGGCCTTTGCCCCTCACTCTGTTCTCATTGCCCACTGTGCCTGAGCCCAGTCATGCCTCTAGCCTCAGTGTGAAGATAATCCTTTCTCTTTGTGGCCCCAGGATTACTGACACAGCCAAACTCTAAAAGTATCGCTTCCAATGCTAACTAGTAAGAGAAACTAAGAAGAAAATACAAGAAAATAGAGCAAATACAAGAAGCATAAAAACATCCAAGCTTAGAGAGAATCACTTCCAGTCCTACTGCATAGCTACTCATGGACCAGGTTCATAAGCTCTATCTCAATTGTTCTCAATCCTGGATACACATTGGAAGCACCTAGAGAGTCTGTGTGTGTGCACCTTACTCTCTAGTGTTTTTGGAACTTGGATGGCTGCCCTACAGATGGCTAACCCACATTTCCAGAGACTCTGATCTGCTTGTTCAGAGGTGTGACCTAGGCAAAGGTATTTTTAAAAGCTTCCCAATAATCTAGTGTCTGCCAGGTAGGAAACCATAGCCCTAGCCCGCATGAAACACATTGAACCTGGACATTATTTAGTAAGCTCCCCAGTTATAGCTGACTGTATTTCCAAAGGTGGTGCTACAGTACCACCTAACTCTCATGCTCTTCCACAATGTGTCCTTGACAATGCACTCCTTTATTTTTTATTAAAAATTTTAAAATGTTTATTTATTTTACAGAAGGGGGAGGGCAGAGAGAGAGGAAGAAACAGAATCCAAAGTAGGCTCCAGGTTCTGAGCTGTCAGAACAGAGCCTCATATGAGGTTCGAACCCATGAACTATGAGACCATGATCTCAGCCTAAGGTGGACACTTAACCAGTTGAGCCACTCAGGTGGCCCACAATGCATTTCTTTAAAGATAGTCTATAATATACTCAATGATGAAAAATTGAGAGTGTTTCCTCTAAGATCATGAACAAGACAAGGATTCTACTCTCACCACCTTTAATCAACATAGAACTAGAAGGCCTAGCCACAAAAATCAGACAAAATTGAATAAAAAGGAATCCATATTGGTAAGGAAGAAGTAAAACTTTCACTATTTGCAGATAACATGATGCTCTATATAAAAACCCTAAAGACTCCACAAAAAACTACTAGAACTGATAAATGAATTCAAATTCAGTAAGGTCACAAGACACAAAATTGGTGTACAGAAATTGGTAGCATTTCTATACACAAATAATGAAGCAACAGAAAGAGAAATTAAGAAAACAATCACATTTACAATTGCACCAAAAATAATAACGTATCTAGGAATAAACTTAACCAAGAAAATGAAAGACCTGTCCTCTGAAAACTATAACATATTGATGAAAGAAATTGAAGATGACACAAACAAATGGAAAGATATTCTATACTCATGGATTAGAAGAACAAATGTTATTAAAACGTCCATACCAACCAAAGCAATCTACAGATTTAATGCAATCCTTATCAAAATACCAACATTTTTCACAGAACTAGAACAAATAATCCTAAAACTTGTATAGAACCACAAAAGATCCTGGATAGCCAAAACAATCTTGAAAAAGAAAAACAAAGTTTGAGGTATCACAATTCCAAATTTCAAGTTATACTATAAAGTTGTAGTAATCACAAAAGTATGGTACTGGCACAAAAATAGACACATAGATCAACTGAACAGGATAGAAAGCCCAGAAACAAGCCCACTAATATATGGTCATTTAATCTTCAACAAAAGAGGCAAGAGTAGGCAATGGGAAAAAGACAGTCTCTTCCACAAATGATATTGGGAAAACTGGAGAGTCACATACAGAAGAATGAAACTGGACCACTTTCTTACACTATACACAAAAATAAACTCAAAACAGAATAAATACCTTAATGTGAGATCTGAAACCATAGAAGTCCTAGAAGAGAGCATAAGCAGTAATTTCTCTGACATAGGCCACAGCAATATTTTTCTAGATATGTCTCCTGCAGCAAGGGAAATAAGAGCAAAAATAAGCTACTGAGATGATATCAAAATAAAAATCTCTGCACAGTGAAGGAAAAAATCAATAAAACTAAAAGATAACCTACTATATAGGAGAAGATATTTGCAAATGACATAACTGATAAAGGGTTAGTATCCAAAACATATAAAAAATTTATATAACTCAATGCCCTGCAAAAATTTAAAAATGGGCAGAAGACATGGATAGACATTTCTCCAAAGAAGACATACAGATGGCCAACAGACACATGAAAAGATGCTCAACATCACTCATCATCAGGGAAATGCAAATCAAAACTACAATGAGATATCACCACACACATGTCAGAATGGCTAAAATCAACAACACAAGAAACAACAAGTGTTGGTGAGAATGTGGAGAAAAGCAATGCTTGTTCACTGTTGGTGAGAATGCAAACTTATGCAACCACTATGGAAAACGGTATGAAAATTCCTCAAAAATTTTAAATAGAACTATCCTACAATCCAGTAATTGCGTTACTGGCTATGCACCCAACAAATAGAAAAACACTATTGGAGAGGATACAGTCACTCCTATGTTTATAGCAGCATTATTTACAATAGCCAAACTATGGCAGCAGCCCAAGTGTCCATTGATGGATGAATGGATAAATAAGGTGTCTCTCTCACACACACACACACACACACACACACACACACAGGAATGTTATTCATTGGAGCTAGAGAGTATTATGCTAAGGGAAATAAGTTGGTCAAAGAAAGACAAACACCATCTGTTTATATTCACACGTGAAATTTAAGAAACAAAACAAATGAACGAAGGAAAAAAAGAAAGAGATAGAGACAAATCAAGAAACACACTCTTAACCATAGAGAACAAACAGACGGTTACTGAAGGGAAATGAGTGGAGGGATGGCTGAAGCAGGTGATAGGGATTAAGGAGGGCACTTGTTGTGGCCACTGGGTGATGTATGGAAGTGTTGAATCACTATATTGTACACCTCAAGCTAATATAACACTGTATGTTAACTACACTGGAATTAAAATAAAAGATTTAATAAAATCCAAAAATAAAAAATAAAGATGGAGTCTAATTTCCCTCTCTTTTTGTCTCAGTAGGCATGTGTGCTTCAATTAATAAACTGTGGCAAAGGTAAGGCTATGTGACTTCCAAGGCTAAATCATAAAGGCCATGCATTTCTCTCAGCTTTGTTGGAACTCTGATGCAGTCCAGCAACCCTGAGACTACCATGGTAGGGAAGCCACATGTAGACACTCAGGTCAATAGGCCCACTCATCCCCACTAAGACACTACAAAGGGGGTGGAACCATCTTGGGTTCTCCAAACCAGCACAACCACCACCTGAAATAACTGCCACAAGAGCAAAACAACTACCAGCTGAGCTTTACCCAGATTCCAATCCACAGATTTCATGGATATAGCAAAATGGTGGTTGTTTTATAGGATTAAGTTTGGGTGGATTTATTATGTAGCACTATTAACCTGAATACCAGTTGACTCTAATGTGCAGCCAAAGTGAGGAACCAGCCTCTCATTCCATGCCCATTTGCCTATATAATTATATTTAGTCTCCCCAAACTAGTGCAGGAACTCTTGTCTATATAACAGGACTCCAAACTGGGCCTCTCATCTTTACCCAATTGCTCCCTCATGAAACAGTCACAGAGGCCCTGGTCTCACCCAGGCCCAGATCCTGGTGTGTGGGCAGGCCTCACCTATGGTTCATGGGCCAGCCTGTGGCAATCACCACTGGAATGACTCCTGAGTGTGGCATAGATCCCATCTGTCACAGGTGCCAAATATGTACTGTCAGAACCCCCACCTGCTATCCCAGTGTCAACACAGCCAATATCTCCCATGGGCCCACCTTTCACAGCGATCAGCAATTTATCTATTCCTTATAGAGTAATAGGAAAAAAACAGAAATAACATCTTCTCAAGTCTGAGTCCTCAGTGATGTTGAAACCCTGCAATTCATAGACTCATTATGAAGGGTTTTACCATGAGAGGGCCAAGATGTCAGTACAGTGGGGAAGGTTTTTTTTTGCATCTCTCATCCCTGAAATGCACCCAGATCAACACTAAGCCACCTGGCACATCTAGAAAACTGATTTGAGGATTAACACAACAATCTGCTCTACCTGAGCCACAGAAGTCAGCAGGTATGTGGTGCAGAGAGGTGAACTGGGGGAGAGAGAAGCCACAGAGGGAAGGGAGCTGCTTGTGCTTGCAGAGACAGGATAGAGAGAGGATGGAGATGGAGGGTGGGGAGAGAGTACAGGAAAGCATCCCCCTCACCTGAAAGGAGTTAGAGAGAAACGAAAGAGTATGCAAAAGACTGAACAAAAAAGGGAAAAAGGAGAAAGAAGAGGGTGTAAATTCCATTAAGACTCTTAATTAAAACAGGGGGAGTGCAGAGTATGAAACTCCACAGCTTGATACCTGGCAGTGCTCTGGTGGGAAGGGCAAATCTCTGGGAGCAGAGAGAAAGGTCTAAGGGCTCTTCAGGCCACATGGGGAGAGGGCAGTTCCCCTGCTGAGAGGACATTTGGTAGAGGCTGTGTGGCCACCCCACAGGCAAAGGTCCCAGCAGACCCCGGAGAACAACCACATTCACTGGTGCTTAAGGACGTTAAGAGTGAAGTCTGGTGGAAGATGTGTGTTTTGATTTGCCATAATCCCTGAAATTCTGCTGCTACATGATCATATGAACTTTTTATAGAGCGGGCTGTCACTAGGCGCAGTCTCTGGGCATTGGCAGCAGCACGGTCCCACGAACATTCCTAGGGGCAGGAGGGAACCTGGCCATTGCTCAGCAAGACCCTCCCCCAGAGTGTCAGAACAGGTCAAAGCTGCAGTCCTTCACAACTGAGGGGTTGGGAAACACAGCCCCAACTGAGATAAAACTCAGGACGGAGGTGCCTCCTGAGAGCCTGATGGTATGGTCATAGACTGTGTAAAAGCAGGGAGTGGATGGAAGCTGGAGACAAAGGAGGGGTGTGCAATTGCTAGTTGGGGAGAGCACAGAGTTCTGATACTAGAGTTTGGGTAGCTGGGTGATTCCATTTTCACCCCTCCTGCACATTGCCTACATGCCTACACACACCACAACAATCCACCCCCATAAGCTAAGCAGCGCCATCTAGTGGAGAATGGAGCCATTATACAAAGCCCCGCCCAGCTGGGCCAACCGCCTTCTTGAGGAGGAACACCACAAGTCTCTTTGCCTGCTTAGTTTGTGGACTATAAAGTGCTTCATAGTTTGACTTCTAGGGGAAACAGATGTAATTTCAATCATATTTCATTTTGTTCGCTGGTCCATCTTTTCCATTTTTTTCTTTTTCTTTTCTTATTCTTGAATAAGGAAAGAGAAAAAATTATTTTTATTTTCCATTTTTATTAAAAATATTTTTTAACTTTTTCTACTACATTTTTTACTTTTGTGAATTTTTAAAATTCTATTTTACTTCTATCACTTCATTTTTATTCTATTTCTTGTATTAATTTTTTCAAATTTTCAAACATTTTCCTTTTTTTCTTTTCCTTTCTTTTCTTTTCTTTCCCTTTTTTCTCTAATTTATCAAGCTTTCAACAATCAGACCAAAACACACCCAGGATCTAGCATCCTTTACTTGATTTTTTGTGTAGTGTTTTATTTTAATTTTAATTTTTTTACCTCATTAATTCTTTTACTTCCTTCAAAAGGATGAAATGAAGGAATTCATCCCAAAAGAAAGAACAGGAAGAAATGACAGCCAGGGACTTAATCAATAGAGATAGAAGCAAGACGTCTGAACCAGAACTTAGAATCATGATAATAAAAATACTAGCAGGGGTTGAAAATAGGTTAGAATCCCTGTCTGTGGAGATAAAAGAAGTAAAAGCCAGTCAGGATGAAATTTAAAAATGCTGTAACTCAAGCGCAATCTCAAATGGCTGCCATGGTGGCAAGGATGGATGAAGCAGAGCAGCGAATCAGCGATATAGAAGAAAAACTTATGGAGAACAATGAGGCAGAAAAAAAGAAGGAAACTAAGGCAAAAGAGCATGATTTAAGAATAAGAATAAGTGACTTATTAAAAAGGAACAACAGAATCATAGGGGCCCCATAAGATGAAGAGAGAGAAAAAGGGGTAGAAGGGTTATGTGAGCAAATCATAGCAGAAAATTTTCCTAACCTAGGGAAAGACACAGACATCAAAATCCAAGGAGCACAGAGGACTCTCTTTAGAGTCAACAAAATCCAACCATCGACAAGGAATATCATAGTCAAATTCACAAAATACTCAGGCAAGGAAAGAATCATGAAAGCAGCAAGGGGAAAAAAGTCGTTAACCTACAAGGGAAGACAGATCAGGTTCACAGCAGACCTATACACAGAAACTTGGCAGGCCAGAAAAGAGTGGCAGCTATGTCCAATATGTGAATTGAAAAAATATGCAGCCAAGAATTCTTTATCCAGCAAGGCTGTCATTCAAAATAGAAGGAGACATAAAAAGTTTTCCAGACAAACAAAAATTAAAAGAGTTTGTGACCTCTAAACCAGCCATGCAAGAAATTTTAAAGGGAACTCTCTGAGGGGAGAAAAAACAAAAACAAAAAACAAACAAACAAAAAGACCAAAAGCAACAAAGACTAGAAAGCGCCAGTGAACACCACCAGAAACACCAACTCTACAGGCAACATAGTGGCAATAAATTCATATCTTTCAGTTCTCTCTAAAACGTCAATAGACTAAATGCTCCACTCAAAAGACGTAGGGTAACAGAATGAATAAGAAAACAAGATCTATCTATATGCTGTTTACGAGAGACCCACTTTAGACTTAAAGATACCTTCAGATTGAAAGTAAAGGGATGGAGAACCATCTATCATGCTAATGGTCGCCAAAAGAAAGCCAGAGTAGCCATACTGTATCAGACAATCTAGACTTTAAAGTAAAAACTGTAACAAGAGATGAAGAAGGGCATTATATCAAAAGTAAGGAGTCTATTCACAAAGAAGATATAACAATTGTAAACATTTATGCTCCAAATGGGGAAGGACTCAAATATATAAATCACAAATAAAAAACTCATTGATAATAATACCATAATAGTAGGGGACTTCAACACCCCATTTACAGCAATGGAAAGATAATCTAAACAAAATCTACAAGGAAACCATGGCTCTTAATGACACACTGGACCAGATGGACTTAACATATATTCAGAATATTTCATCTTAAGCATCAGAATATACATTCTTCTCCAGTGCACATGGAACTTTGTCCAGAATAGAACACATGCTGGGACTCAAATCAGCCCTCAACAAGTACAAAAAGATTGGGATCATAACGTGCATATTTTCAGACCACAACGCTATGAAACTCAAAATCATCCACAAGAAAAAATTTGGAAAGATAACAAATACTTGGAGGCTAAAGAACACCTTACTGAAGAAATGAATGGGCTAACCAAGAAGTTAAGGAGAAAATTAGAAAGTACATGGAAGACAATGAAAATGATAACAATACAACCCAAAACCTCTGGGATGCAGCAAAGGCAGTCATAAGAGGGAAGTATATAGCAATCCAGGCCTTCCTAAGGAAGGAAGACAGGTCTCAGATACACAAGCTAACCTTACATCTCAAAAAGCTGGGAAAAGAACAGCAAATAAAACCCCAAACCAGTACAAGACAGAAAATAATAAAGATTAGAGCAGAAATCAATGCTATTGAAACAACAACAACAACAAAAACCCCAGTAGAACAGATTAATGAAACCAGAAGCTGGTTCTTTGGAAGAATTAACAAAAATTGATAAACCCCTAGCCTGACTGATCACAAAGGAAAATGAAAGGACTCAAAGAAATAAAATCAAGAACGAAAGAAGAGAGATCACAACCAACACAACAGAAATACAAACAACAATAAGAGAATATTATGAGCAATTATATGCCAATTAAATGGGCAACCTGGAAGAAATGGACAAATTGCTAGAAACATATAAACTACCAAAACTGAAACAGGAAGAAATAGAAAATTTGAAGAGATCCATAACAAATCAAATTAGTAATAAAAAAAAAATCTCCGGAAAAACAAGATTCCATGGACAGGTGGCTTTCCAGGGAAATTCTACCAAACATTTAAAGAAGAGTTAACATTTATTCTCTTGAAGCTGTTCCAAAAAACAGAAATGGAAGGAAAACTTCCAAACTCTTTCTATGAAGTTAGCATTACCTTCGTTCCAAAGCCAGACAAAGACCCCACTAAAAAGGAGAACTACAGACCAATTTCCCTGATGAACATGGGTCCAAAAATCCTCAACAAGATACTAGCCAACCAAATCCAAGAATACATTAAAAAAATTATTCACCACAACCAAGTGGCATTTATGCCTGGGATACAAGGCTGGTTCAATATCTGCAAATCAATCAATGTGATTCATCATATCAATAAAAGAAAGGACAAGAACCACATGATCCTCTCAATATATGCAGAATAAGCATTTGACAAAATACAGCATCCTTTCTTGATAAAAACCCTCAAGAAAGTAGGCATAGAAGGATCATACTTCAAGATTATAAAAGCCATGTATGAAAGACTCATGCTAATATCATCCTCAATGGGGAAAAACTGAGAACTTTCCCTCTAAGTTCAGGAACCAGACAGGGATGTCCACTCTCACCAATGATATTCAACATAGTATTGGAAGTCTTAGTCTCAGCAATCAGACAACACAAAGGAATAAAAGGCATCCAAATCAGCCAAGAATAGGTCAAACTTTCACTCTTTGCAGATGACATGATATTCTATATGGAAAGCCCAAAATATTCCACCAAAAACCTGCTAGAACTGATCCATGAATTCAGCAAAGTCGCAGGATATAAAATCAATACACAGAAATCAGTTGCGTTCCTATACACCAACAATGAAGCAACAGAAAGAGAAATCAAGGAATGAATCCCATTTACAATTGCACCAAAACCCATAAAATACCTAGGAATAAATATAACCAAAGAGGTGAAAAATCTATACACTGAAAACTATAGAAAGCTTATGAGAGAAATTGAAGAAGACACACACAAAAAAGGAAAAATATTCCATGCTTCTGGATTGAAAGAACAAATATTGTTAAAATGTCAATACTACCCAAGGCAATCTACATATTCAATGAAATACCTATCAAAATAACAACAGCATTCTTCACAGAGCTATAACAAACAATCCTAAAATTTGTATGGAACCAGAAAAGACCCCAAATAGCAAAAGCAATCTTGAAAAAGGAAACCAAAGCTGGAGGCATCACAATCCTGGACTTCAAGATGTATTACAAAGCTGTAATCATCAAGACAGTATAGTACTGGCACAAAAACAGACACTCAGATCAGTGGAACAGAATGGAGAACCCAAAAATGGATCCCCAAACATATGGCCAATGAATCTTTGACAAAGCAGGAAAGAATATCCAATGGAATAAAGACAATCTTTTCAGCAAATGGTGCCAGGAAAACTGGACAGCGACATGCAGAAAAATGAACCTGGACCACTTTCTTACACCACACACAGAAATAAACTCAAAATGGATGAAAGATTTAAATGTAAGATAGGAAGCCATCAAAATCCTTGAGAAGAAAGCAGGCAAAAACCTCTTTGACCTCAGATGGAGCAACTTCTTACTCAACACGTCTCTAGATACAAGAGAAACAAAAGCAAAAATGAACTATTGGGGCCTCATCAAAACAAAAAGCTTCTGCACAGTGAAGGAAACAATTAGCAAAACTAAAAGGCAACTGACAGAATGGGAGAAGATATTTGCAAATCATATATCAGATAAAGGATTAATATCCAAAATCTATAAAGAACTTATCAAACTCAACACCCAAAAAACAAATAATCCAGTGAAGAAATGGGCAAAAGACATGAACAGACATTTCTCCAAAGAAGACATCCAGATGGCCAACTGCTCATGAAAAACTGCTCAACATCATTCATCATCAGGGAAATACAAATCAAAACCACAATGAGATACTACCTCACACTTGTTAGAATGGCTAAAATTAACAACTCAGGCAATATAGATGTTGGCAAGGATGCGGAGAAAGAGGATCTCTTTTGCACTGCTGGTGGGAATACAAACTGGTGCAGCCACTCTGGGAAACAGTATGGAGGTTTCTCAAAAAATTAAAATAGAATTACCCTACGGCCCAGCAATTGCACTACTAGGNACACACACACACACACACACACACACACACACACACACACTGGAGTATTACTCAGCAATCAAAAAGAATGAAATATTGCCATTTGCAATTACGGGGATGGAACCAGAGGGTATTATGCTAAGCGAAATTAGTTCATCAGAGAAAGATAGATATCATATGACTTCACTCATATGAGGACTTTAAGATACAAAACAGATGAACATAATGGAAGGGAAGCAAAAATAACATAAAAACAGGGAGGGGGACAAAACATAAGAGACTTGTAAATACAGAGAACACACAGAGGGTTGCTGGAGGGGTTGGGGGTGGGCTAAATGGGTAAGGGGCATTAAGCTTGTTGCACTATATACTAACTGGATGTAAATTTTTTAAAAAGTAAATAATTTTTTAAAAATGAAGGGTTTTACCGTTCTTGTTAGAGCCCCTTTTCCATATAATATTTTTCCAGACACTGCTATTTCCTCTCAAACTGGTGTTAAAATCTCTGGTAAGGCACTGAGACTTACATAGGAATTTATATTGCTTTTTCTAAGAGAAGACAAATCTTGAAATAAATGTAGACAATATGGAGGCCTCCTGGAGTTTGGGCCCAAGTGTGCATTATTTGCTATAAAGGATTGAAAGGAGCTGAGCCAAGTCTCTGGATGTAACCAATCATGCCTATGCTGCTGTTCTGTGAAGTCCAGTTCTTTGTTTTGCCCTTGCTTCCTGTTTCTCTTCCCTTCTGGGCCTGATGCTGATAATCAGATTTCCAGGTTGGTCATGGTTCCAGAAGTTTCACTGAGGTTCGTGGTGATCTAGGCTTGTAGTCTTTGTTTCTTTCTTCATCAAGAAGCTTTGGAGCTAATGATGAACACTTTAGAACCCACCTTACCAAATACTTGTTTTTGAAAGACGCATGTAATTGACAAGAGAGCTTGAGAAAGGAAGGACGTGGGCTTTTTAAGGCAAGTGTGTTATAGCTTTGATAGGTGTATGTTTCAAGGGGTTAATGTAGCACCAAAGGAAGAGATGTAGTTTAATTTTTTAAATGTTTTATTTATTTCTAGGAGAGAGAGAGACAGCGTGAGCAGAGGAGGGTCAGAGAGAGAGGGAGTCACAGACTCTGAAATAGGCTCCAGGCTCCGAGCTGGCAGTCAGCACAGAGCCCGATGCGGGGCTCGAACCCATGAACCGCGAGATCATGACCTAAGCGAAAGTCGGACGCTTAACCGACTAAGCCACCCAGGCGCCCCGAGATGTAGTTTATTTTAAAGGTAGGTCTTAATTCAGGCCCATGAGCTTGGAGACATGGAAACATCAAAAGGCAAACTGACTTTGGCTCTTGTGAGAGCCATTTGAAACTGTCCTCCTGTAAATGTGAACTATGTCCCTTCATCCTTCCTCCTCCGTTGCAATGCCTGTGTCTTTCTTGACCCCTTTTACTCTGTCTCTTCTATGTCTATTTGGGATTCTGTCTCTACATCCTTTTTTTTTTTTTTTTTTAACCGTCTCCCATTAGCTATCCTAGGAATTTTCAGCAGCAGCAGAATTACACTTTTTTGGTAAGGGGAGGTAGAAGGGGTGACCTGTAAGGTTCTAACTCCCTTTATCTTTTCCCTCACAAAGGTGACTGGTGGCAGATTTTATCCCTTTCACATGCCACCAGAGCATAATTTTAAAGACTCTTATCCCAGTGGACTCTCCCCCTCAGCCACCGTGGTGGTTCAGGGGTTCCTCCTTGATGTCTACCTCACCAGCCTCCCTCCTGCCTCAGCCCTGCCCTCTGCTCACGACCGCAGATTTCTGCGCACCCTTTCATTTCAGGGCCTTACTCCCCAGCCTGCCCCTGCCCCTTCTTTGCGTGTGCGGAATGATGCTGTGTGCGGCATCTTGCTGTAAATACTGTACAGAGACTCCGTGTAAATAGCTGTGGCCTGTGCCCACGATGGGGAGCGAGCCTTCCAGGTCAGCACATTAAAGATCGGTTTGCTCCTCGGGGGAAAAAAAAAAAGGAAGGATTTTGAAAAGAAAATGTCTCCTTATTGTGACTTTGAGCTGTGTTGAGAAAAATTATGCAGGCACATTAGAATATATCAATTAAATAAAAGAACATTAATACTAGATCTAAAATGACAAACTCCTTGCTAGCAACAAATGCAGTGACTCATCCTATATGTCTTGAATAAATGTTTCTTTCAGCAAAACTTTATTTTAAAACCACAAAATCAAGGGTTTAACTTTTCATCCAGTCACCTAAAATGTATTACAACACTATCCAGGAATAATGACATTTCATTTCAGAGACCTAATGTGTTACTGTTAGAGGTGGTTTGGGGGGTGGAAGGGTTTTAGTGACTCTTTTCCTTTTTTTCCTGAGAGACAGAGAGAGAGAGAGAGAGAGTAGGAGCAGGGGAGGGTCAGAGAGAGAGGGAGACACAGAATGTGAAACAGGCTCCAGGCTCTGAGCTAGCTGTCAGCACAGAGCCCAACGTGGGGCTCAAACCCACCAACTGCGAGATCATGACCTGAGCCGAAGTCAGACATTTAACCGACAGAGCCACCCAGGCGCCCCTTAGTGACCTCTTCTGATCTGTTCTTCACTCAGAGCTGCTGCCAATACGCTACTCCTAGAGGACACCAAAAGATCTTTCCTGTTTTTAAAAGAACTAACACGTTTTATCACGAATTATTATGAATATTTAAAGAAGACTTTAGTGCAGGATCCCCATCTTTTTTTCCTCTCATTTTCCCCAGGAAAACCTGCATTTCTATAATTCAAAGTTCAAAATCTAATCACAAGAAAAAAGAACCTAAGATCAACGTTGTTATGCCAGCAATCAGGCAAAAAGGTATAATGCTCTTTTGAGTTCCTAAGTTTAGTTCAGCTAAAGAATAAGACTGTCAGGTTACACTCACAGGATAATTAAGGTGTGACTCCTATGTGAGTCTAACATTTAAAAAAAAAAGATAAAATAAGTCAGAGATGGCTACCTGTTTTTTCTCCAGGGATCACTCTCTCAGAAGAAATGTCTCGGCACTGTCATAGGTTAAATATAACTAAGAAACGGAGGCATCAGAAGGTACCTGCACAAAGTCAGCTCCCTCAGTTTTGCTTAAAAATGTTTTTTCTTTGGAGATAATATCCATACGGAAAAATGCTCATATCACAGGTGTCCAGCTGAATGAATTTTCACGAACTGAACACTCTTGTTTTACCAGCGCTCAGATGAAAACAATCAGAATATAAGCTGCCCTCAGAAACTCCATTCTCTCACCTCCAGCGGTAACCAGGATCACAATTCTAAATCATAGATGAGTCTTGCCTGTTTTTGTACTTTCTATAAATGGAATCATACACTATGTTCTCTTTTGTGTGTGGCTGCTTTCACACCATGGCGTGTGTGTGTGACTCATCCATATTGCTGCATGTAGTTATAGACGGTTCATTCTCTTTGTTGGCGGGTATTCCATTGTGTGAATACACCACAATTTATTTACCCATTCCACAGTTGATGGGCATTTGGGTGGCTTCCAGTCTGGGGCTATTATAAAGAGCCAGCTGCATGAGTTTTTACACACTGCCCAGGACCCCTCCCCATTTGCTCGAATGCTCCATGGAGGCCTTTGGAACGGCCCGGCCCCTAAGCTCCCGACAACACTGTCAGTCTTGCCCTTCTGCCGGCAGATGCAGACCTTAGAAAAGAAAGGCCACAGCTCCCCACCTGCGAAAATGGACTCTTGTTTTCATGAAAAAAGTTTTTTAAAAAAGATCAGCAACTGAGAACAGAAGTAAGTATTGTTTGCATTATCACAGAGAGTTGAGCAGCTGGCCACAGGGAATTTGGATCAGAGATAATAAGGTAACTTATCTTATTGAAACAGGATACAGGCTAACAATTCTCGAGCAAGGAATAGGGCATGCTCAGGGAAGTAGGAGATAGTATAAGCTGAGCAGCTAAGTGCTGCCAAGAAAGCGTCACTGAACCATCTCAACTTGATGGGGTGCGAGTTTAAAACAGGGGCAAAAAGCCAAGATTCTTTGTAAACAAAATCACTAGTTTAACTCTTTCCTGAGAAAGCAGGGTTTGTATCTTGACTCTAGGTCATCCTGGGGATGCTGCCCAAACTGTCTATGAAGTTCTGCAAGGGGAGGGGGTGATCGGCACATCCTTGCCTGGCTGCGAGGGACAATGGGACTTCATAGGTAAAAATCCTGGCAACACTGGGCAGATACTGAACTGATCTGTGTTCCCTCTTGGCCCCAAGTGCCTTGGTTTAGACAAAAGATCTAGAACACATGACAGAGAGCTCATTTGTTTAAATGGGCTAGAATGTGACTTGGAGGAATGTCAGAAGATGGATGGTTGGTTCTTATTAACAATGCAAAAGAGAACAAGTGAGAACATTGTACCGGTGTCAGTGTAGAGCAGAAGAGTGCATGGAGGAGGTCAGCATGCTCCAAAGGGGGCCGGTGAGAGCCAAAAGGCAGGATCAAGGGCAAGAGAGGGCTGTGCATGGAGCGGTTTGCCCTCTTCTACTTGGCTGCACTCTATGCATATCTAACTCTGGTTACCAAGAGAAAAGCTTCTTTAGTTGTTTTTATCTTAGAATATTCTCACCTGTCCAGACAAACCCATCATCTTAGGTTCTTTGATGACTTGACAAAGTGAGGCCTGAGGTCCTAGGATTTAGGGTGGCTTCAGACAGTCCCTTCCCAGAGCTCTATGTGTGGGCTGTGAGTTGGTGGCTCCAAGACAGTCTTTCATTTCTACTGCAAGTGGTGATGACAAATCTGGATTTCAGGGCAAAATACAAGATTATCTTTGGAAATAAATGGCAGGCAACACAACGATGCTTTGAGGTCCTGGTGTCACACAGTGCAGCTGTGTGCAGGCCAGTTTCCACCAGGCCTGGAGACGTCTCACCATCACTTCCCAGCAGGGCAACAGCTTGGGCCTTGTTAGAGGCTGCAGGAGAGAGTGAGTGCTCTAGAGTCAGGCAGGAAAACCAGTGCCACTCAGCTGGCTTCGTCGCCCAAGTGTGAGCCTCAGGCTCCTGCTGGAATCCCGGCCTCGGTGATAGCAACGCTTCACACTGAATCATGGATGTGATGATTCTGGTCCTAAAAGCTACTTATTTTGTCCCAACAGGAAAGAAATAAAGCAAATATCATTACACCCATTTTACAAATAAGCTCAAGCAAACCCAGAAACAAAAGATGGCTGGCCGATGTATGAAGAGCCATAGCCATAGGTCCAGATTTCCTGCACGCACTCATCAAACCACAACTTTCAGAAGGATGAACATAAATCTCTGATAGAGGCAGTCTGGCCACCTTTCAGGTTCTGAGTAACTAGACCCTGGATTGAGGGGTCTTGCTGCAGTATGAGGAGGTTTAACTTGTTACTTCCTACTTAAGAATGTGAGGCAAAAAGATTTGAGAGATGCTTAAGTGGTAGGGCGAACAGGAGTTGGTGACAAAGTGCTGGGTAAGAGGAAAGTCAAGATGCCCCTATGTTCCTGGTCTGCATATCTGTGTAAGTGGTGGCACAATCAGTGTACCAGCTAGCCCTGGAGGACACCCTTGATTGTAGAAAATAACAAACTGGATTTCAGGAGTCATCAATTATCTCATTAACATAGAGTGTTCTATGTGCCCATACTCTATCAGATGCCGAATCAAGTGGCTAGAGCAATTGATATGAGTAACCATCCCCTGAGAGCTGATGGATCTGCTTAGGTCATCCGTGGCTTCCCACTGCATTTGGAATCATATTTGAACTCCTGTCCACGGTCTCCAAAACCACACAGGATCTGGCCTCTGCAGATCTCCCCACCTCATCTCTCCATTCTCCCTTACCTCCAGCTTGTGATCACCTCCAACCTTTTAACCTTTCAAGCTTGGTCCTATCTCAACACATATGAATCCTCAGATAACACCTCCTTAGAAAGGCCTCCCCCCAACCACCCTATTGGGTGACTCTCTAACCATCTTCCCTGATATGTTTTTCTTCATAGCACGTAACATTATAAGAAACTAAGGAATTTCTCAGCATACATGTTAAGCATTTACCCAACCACGTTTTTTGCTCAATGTTAGAAGGCAATAGCTGAGCAAGAAAATTGGTGCAGGGTTATCCTGGTGGAGATGGAAAGAAGTGAACAGATTTATTCAAGAGATGTTTAAAAGGCAGAACTGATGGGGTTTGTGGGTAAACTGGATAGGGAAAGTGAAGACCCGTTCTAGGTCTGCATGGATATGTCAATTACTGAACTGGGTTGCCCCAGCTTTGCTTATAAAAGGTATGAACTGGGCTTCTTGGAGTGCCTGGGTGGCTCAGTCAATTAAGTATCCGATTCATGATTTCAGCTCGGGTTATGATCACAGGGCTGTGGTATCGAGCTCTGCATTGGCCTCCACCCTCAGCATGGAGCCTGCTTAAGATTCTCTCTGTCTTTCTGTCTCTCTTTCTCTCTCCCCCCCCCGCCCCCTCTTCCCGTCCTTCACACACACACTTTCTCTCTCTCGAAAAGAAAGAAAAGAAAAGAGAAAGAAAAGAAAAGAAAAGAAAAGAAAAGAAAAGAAAGAAAAGGATGAGCTGGGCTTCTTACTTACTGAGTTTGTGGTACCTCTGAGGCATCTGGAAGGTTCTCCCAAGTATGCAGCTGATACCGGGTCTGGAGCTCAGCAGAGAGTATGTGTGGCTGGCAATGGACACAGGGCTTGTGTATGAGATAGCTGATGAGAATAGAAGATGGAGACAAGAGGGAACCTTGAGGAGTTCCTCAAGAGAAGAGCTGAGAGGTTGAGCTTGAAAAGGAATCAGAGGGGGTGGAGAAGGAAAACCAAGTCAGTGGTTGAAGATGGAAGAGGATGCTGATGTGTGGGTAGCTTTCCTTGGCTCCCAAGTTGGACTCTCTGAGAGGGTCACGTCCAGCCCTGTCAGCCAGTGCCTAATACAGAGATGTGTGTTGAACTGGATATCCAGGCTTTCCAAGCGATCTGTTGCACAGACTTTACAAGTGCTGACTCACTTAGACCTCACAAGGACCCTATCCATTACTCTCCCCCATTCTTCAGAAAAGGAACCAAGGCACACAGAGGGTAAATGACCTGCCCAAGTCACAAAACCAGTGAGTCTCCGGATTCAAACCCAGAGTCCATGGTCTTTATCACCATATACGCTAACACTCTCCCTCACTTTTTGCAGGCTCCTCTTTAAATAGCAATGATACAATATCAGATAATTTGCAACAGCCAATCTTCAACTTTAGAAACAAAACTTAGCTCTGAATGCAAACACAAACTATGGGCCAGTATCCTCTTAAGCATTTGGTTAAAACAATGATGCAGTCTTGACTCTTTTTCCTCCCTCACCTCTATCCCTAAAGAATTGTTTCCTCACCTACTGGGGGAGTTCACAAGCTCTGGGAGGGCTCAAAAAAGCTCCTAAGATCAGAATCCATACAGAGAGATACTAGGCCATTCAGGCCTTCCCCTCCCTCTGGAGTGGTGGCAGGAACACCAGAGCTGGAGTACACCAGAACCATGTATGGTGAAATCAGCTTGCCCAGCCTGCACTGCTGCAGACATTTGTGCAGGGCGCCTTTCCATGTCAGCTGAGCTTCTTGACCAGGGTCTAATTTGAGCCTGTTTCAGTTATGACCTGAGTAAGAAGATCGTCTGAGTAGAGAGTATCTCAGTGATTTTGTATGACTTTTAGAGTTCCTCTTAACCAGCTGTCTATCATCATTCAAACCATGCTTCCTTCCCTGTAATGTTAATAACCAACATTTCTTTGTTGCCATTGCCCTCACAATTTTGTAGTCTCTTTAAAAGTTTGAAAATCTACATTCTTTAAAGTTTATGTCTTTATTTTGAGACAGAGAGAGAGAGAGAGAGAGAGAGAGAGAAAGACTGACAGAGAGAGAGAGAGAGAGCAAGGGAAGGGGCAGAGAGAGAATCCCAACCAGGCTCCACATTGTCAGTGCAGTGCTCGATGTGGGGTTCAATCTCATGAATTGTGAGATCATGACCTGGGCCAAAATCAAGAATGGGATGCTTAACCAACTGAGTCACCCAGTTGCCCCTGAAAAAAGCCTGCATTTTAAATGAAAAAAATATATATATTGATATGCAACCAATCATGTATTTCTTAAGACTAAACAGTAGTTTCTCGTTGGCTTCATGAAATCCCAGAGCAGCCAACCTTAGGATATATCTTAGTCACTTTGTATCCAAATAACACTGTGTGACTTGGTGAAAAGCCATGTGTTTACTGTCATGAAATATAATGTGTGGAAAACATCAAATTGCTATTGTGCAGTCTCTTGTAATAGCCTATCGGAACTTCCTTCACTTCAGAAATGACACACTTTGGGGTAGAACTTCCTATTTTAAAAACCACATAAACTCTCCCACCCATTCCCCTTCCAACCCTTTAGCAATCTGATTATGTAGTATTTTTATTTTCCCACTGTGATTGTCACTTTACCATCATATATAACTAAGTTCTGAGAAATGCATAGGAATGTAGTCATCCTAAGGCAGATTCACTTTTGTTATTTTCCCTTGCTTTTAAGTTCATACATTCAGTATTTTCTCCAACGTGGCTCATTGCAATTGTGATCTATCTGGAAAATATAGAACTACCTCATGAGCAGAACCCAGAGGGAAACATGTTTGCTTCTGTATTGATGTGATTATTATGTGGATTTTGTAGTTGAAAAAGAAAGCAACTAGATTCTCTAACTGCATTCTTTGTAGCAATCTGACGTTTGGTGGGGCTAATCCCAACAACCAATGAATCGCACACTGATTACTCTGCTCATTCAATCTCAGCAAATTATAAGCAAAACTTCCAAGAATGACCGACTTTCTCACCTGGGCTTAGACTGCCTTTGGACCCTTCCTTTGGATTTATGGTCATCATGATTCTCAGCTAGAAGACTGATCTGACCAGCCTTCCTCTCATACTACCAGTCTGAAGGGCTATGGAAGTGGAGGACATTCTTGCTCTATCTATAGTCAACCACCTGAGCCAGACACTTTTGTGGAGGGACTTTCTTCTATCCTCCCTCTCTTTCATCTGTGCCGCCCTCCCTGCTCCCCTAACCAATCAATCACCAAGTCCTGTCAATTCTGCCTCGTAAATATTACCCAAGGCCACCTGCTTCTCTCAATTCCCCACTGCCACACCCTGGCTCAGTCTCTATCACCCTTAATCTCTGAAGTGGTCTCCCTGGTCACTCCATAGAAGGGCTCTTTTAAAAATGTGGATATGACTGGAGCACCCTCAACAGCTGCCCATTACCTGTAGGTTAGAGCCAAAGTACCTCCTTTTTCCCCTGAAGCCCCGTTCCTTGACATGACTTGGCACTCAGACTTCTCAGGCTGTCTGCCCCACTCCCACCATGTCATACAGCCATCTCATACAGCTTGAGACTGGCACATACACTGTGCTAGTTCACTTCCTCACATGATGGCTCCTGGCATTACTTCTAAGGGATTTCTCTTCGCCCAATTCCTGATTATCCCCAGCATAGAGTGTACGACCTCTAGAAGCCTGCTCTGCCTCTTTGCCAGGTACCCTATCTTATTCACTTCCCCAGGTCCAACAGGTACCTGTCTCCTGAACTCCCTGAACATCCTACACTTGATGGCATTTCTCTGAATCTTCCTTATCTTCCAGCCCAATGCCCTGTGGGTAGGGAATGATATGTTTGTTTGTTTGTTTGTTTTCTGTACCTCCTGCTCAGTACAGAGTCTGTGACAAAGTAGGCATTCAGTAAGTATTTGTTGGTTGGTAATGGGGTTGGGGATCAATGTGGTTCTTCGGGTACTGGACTTCCATCTATATCCCATAGAAGGCTCTATTTAGGCTCCCACAAATATTTGATTCAAATTTTATTTCTCAAAGACTGTTAAATTATTTTTCATACTTCAGCATAATGGATTCAGATATGTTATTTACAAACATATGACATACTGCAAATCAATAGGCTAAGTGTGTTGCAAAGATAAATCATTTTTGGGGCGCCTGGGTGGCTTAGTCGGTTAAGCGTCTGACTTTCGCTTAGGTCATGATCTCGCAGTTTGTGGGTTTGAGCCCCGCGTCGGGCTCTGTGCTGACTGCCAGCTCAGAGCCTGGAGCCTGTTTCAGTCTGTGACTCCCTCTCTCTCTGACCCTCCCCTGCTCGTGCTGTCTCTCTCTCTCTCCTAGAAATAATAAAAAAAAAAAAGATAAATCATTTTTGTAAAGACTCTGAATAAATATTCTGCCACTTTCTGGTCTCTTAAATCCCGAGGTTATAAGGCTAGGTTTTTTTTTTTTAATATTTTTTATTTATTTCTGAGAGAGAGAGAGAGAGAGAGCAGGGGAGGGTCAGAGAGAGAGGGAGATACAGAATCTGAAACAGGCTCCAGGCTCTGAGCTGGCAGTCAGCATAGAGCCTGACGTGGGGCTTGAACGCACAAACTATGAGATCATGACCTAAGCCAAAGTTGGATGCTTAACCAACTGAGCCACCCAGGTGCCCCAAGGCTGGTTATTTTTTAAAAGGTTACAGTTTATAGCCATTTAGCTCTGTGAATCAGGAATTTCTTTACAATGTGACCAAAGCAAATAGCAAAAAAAAAAAAAAAAAAAAAAAAAAATTCTGAATCTGTTATCAGATTGCAATGGTTTCCCCTAACTAGAATTTCTTTTTTTTTAATAGTTAGTTTTTAAGTAATCTCTACACCCAACATGGGACTCAAATTTACAACCCTGAGATCAAGGGGTTGTAAGTTCACTCCACACACACTCCACTGACTGAGCCAGCCAAGTGCCCCCATAACCACAATTTCTATTTTTTCTATTTATTAAAAAAAAAAACCCTATCATTCTCATTGGCTGGCTTTACCATGTGCAATTACAAGAAGTCCAAAGTTATAATGGAGATGTATACTAACATGTTCTGTTAGCCCCCTGATATTTTAGGGATTTCTCTAAGATGTTGTTTGAAAGATGGGTCTAGTTTTTTCTTTAAAAGTTTGTAAACTACTGGCCAAAGGGAAGTATGGTCCTGGGGCTGAGGTTGCAGCTGCCCAGAGATTCAGCACCAATTCCCAAGAAAACAAAACAACTGTGGGGACTGGGCCCGGGAGAGCAACGGAAGAACTAGGGAGCTGGGAAGAACATTTCCGAGTTCTGCAAGGAACAGGGAAGAGCAGGAAGCAGCTCTGTGTGCCCTCTGCACACTCAGGGTCCCAAAGGTTTGCAGGTCAGTCGCACTGTCTACTTCACAACAGGGCCCTCTCTGCTTTGCTGCTGGGAAGTCCTGAAGGAACAGATTCTCACATGCCTGTGTGCCATTTGCTGGGAGGACAGTCCCGTCCCTGCAAATCTGCAAGGGGGATTCCGAAGGGACAGAAGCAAGGGGAAACCAGTCTCTAGCTCCTTACAGGAACCTGGTGGAGCTAAACAGGGAGGCACAGTTCAGGCGCTGCCAGAATTAGGGAGCAGCACAAATATCCCTTCCTTCTCATTCCTCCAGATACCATGCCAAGCCAGTGCTGTGTGGGGGTCAGCTGTCAGCTGGGCTTTGTGCCCTTCCCCTGGTCCCTGTGACTTTCCTTCTCACTCACTGAACAAATATAAATTGGGTACAACAGGCTGTGTTGGGTCCCCTTTTCAGGGATTTCTATAGCCGTGCTTGCCCAGGGCTCCCTAAATCTCACCCTGAACAAAACTTTCCCTTGATTCTGGTTTCCCCTGAAGCTACTGTCCTATCTTGTGCCCTGCCTTTCATATTGAAACTTTTTGAAAATAAGGATTCTTTGCCCATAGACCATCATGTCACACTCCTCCAAACTGACTGTAGCTGGTTTTCCCCTGCTGCGTGAATGATACCCTTCAAAGGTCAGTAGTGACTTCCTTATGCCAAAATCTAGCACCTTTCTGTAAGGCCTGCTGACGACTAGCAACCACTCCTCATCCTTGAGCTATTCTTTGCTTTTATGACCTTGCGTGAGGCTCTCCCTCCACCTCCCTGTCCACTCTAGCACATCTCCAAGGACTTTTCCACTTCTTCTTGTTCTTCTCAAGGAAGACGGTTATGTTTGCCAGGGCTGCTGTAACAAGGTACTACAGACTGGAGGTCTCAAACAACAGAAATGTATTTTCTCAGAGTCTCAGAGGGTGGGGTCTGAGAATGAGACGTCAGCAGTGATGATTTCTCCCGAAAGAAAGGCTTCCTTCTTTCCTTGGACATGGCTGTCTTCTCCCTGTGTCCTCACATGTTCCCTCCTCTGTGTTTTTCTGTGTCCAAATCTCCTCTTCTCAGAAGGACATCAGTATTACTGGATTAGGTCACCCTAATGACCTCATTTTAACTCAGGTGCCTCTGTAAAGGCATCCAGATACAGTCACATTCTGAGGAACTTGGAGGTGAGGACTTCAACACACAAATGCTGGGGAGGAACACAATTTAGCTGATAGCAATAGAATTCCAGATGAGGTTCTTGACTTTTTTTTAATGATTATTTATTTTGAGAGAGAGAGAGCTCACATGAGGAGGGTAGGGGCAGAGAGGGAGAGAGAGAGAATACCAAGCAGTCTCCTAGCTGTCAGCACAGAGCCCGATGTGAGACTCAAATTCATAAACTGTAAGATCATGACTTAATCCAAAACCAGATGCCACCCAAGTGCTCCGCCCCTTGACCTTTTAAAATTCTTCTTTCTTATACCCGTTTCTAAAGCTTCTCACTATTCAGTGCATGCTTTTATTAACTTTTTAAATTAAAAAATAATATATCTAATTAAAATAAATTAGAATAATCCTTCAGTGTTTGAAAAGAAAGGTTAATAAGAGGGTATGATTTTCAAGTAAATAACTAGATTTCGAAGTTGTTTTCTGAGCTCTGAGACCAAATTCCCAACAAGTTTTCAGACACCTCCCTATGACAGCTGGTACATCACACAATGTGTTCTCTCCACAAACATCATTCTCACTCCTTATCCTTCATCTGTTGCCCAGAATTCCCCACAACTCTTTGAATGACTCCTTTCTTCTGCTTCACTCCAAGCCCAAATATTTTGCTCATCCTATAAGTCCCTCTCTCAAGACCAGTGATGTAACTTCTGAGACCCAGTTCACAACTTGCAGGGCTCTTCGTTTTGAAAATCTATCAAGAGTTTCAAGACAGTGACAGCAGAGCATTAAACCAAGCACAGGGTACCTCAGAGCATAGTCCTATGTGGCTGTGAAAGTTGCTTGCCCTTGAAGCTGGCCCTACCCCCTCCATTATCCCTCCCCCATCACCCTGCACTCCACCCCCACTGATGCCCTGGATTTCCACACTGGCGTCCTGAGACCCCACATCCATTGCACTTTCCCCATCCCATTCCATCTGCCTGATGCCTGATAACTCCTACTCAATGACATCTGCCCCTGGTATCCTCTGTTTAAAGCCTTTGGTATTTCCTCATTTCCTACCAAGCTGGGCACAGACTCTTCAGGCCAACATTTCAGGCCCTGATTTCCTGACTTGACTCCTATTCATGCCTGCCTGACACAAAGCTTAAGGCAAATGTTCTAGTCACTCTCTTCAGACTCTTCTCCATAGAGCTCGATCTCCAAGCCTTGTGCTTCTGAATCCTACCCTCTCCATCTGTGCCATCAGAACCTCTCCAAAGATCAAGGCCTACCTCTTGCAAGAAGTGTTTCCTGGGTCTGGTCACTTCTTTATGGTCAGCCCCACATGTTCCGGTGCTGTGGTAAGCACTTACTGCACACTGCTCCTTGCCAAGGGCTTGTGTGCTTTTATCCCTTAAACCTCCCATACCTCCAGAGGAAGGTTCTATCACTATGACCTGAGGAGCTTGGAGGGGCTGACTGAGCTGTACATGATCCTCGCACGGTGATGGATCAGGGTTCAAATGCAACAGTCTGGCTCAGAGTCTGTGCCTGACTTGTGCTTTGTGTGTCTGATATTAGTGCATTTCTTCCATAGCCACAGTAGACAATGAGCCCTTTGAAGAAAACAGATCTTTTTCATCTTCGATTTCCCTGAGGCACTTCCTTTGCCTCCACATTCAGCCCATATTGTTTATAGAATGGAGCCGGAAGTTTTGAAACATTGGGTTAGCCCAGGAAGATGCAATGACCAAATATATTACCTTACATTTCTGAATACTTAGCCAATTAAGGATTCTTTGGAGTGACAACGCTTTTCAAAAGCAATGTACTTTGGGGACCATTCAGGAAATATGTATGTATTTGTCAATCACACTTGACTTATGAATTGGTAGGTTCACCTCTGTGTTGGCTTGCCTACCTTCCTCCCAACTGAGAGCCATCTGAGGGGATCTTTGATTGGAAGGAGGTAATCTAGCTCCCTCATATTTGCCCTGTTGTTTGGTTTTGTGTTAACCTCTGCCTCCACCTAAATTCCTCATCACCTCCTCCCCCCTAGGCTAGCCAACAAAAGGTAAGGGAGGGAGTCAGGTTTCTTAGTCTACCACTATTTCTTTTTTCTCACTGGCACTGGGAGAGCCAGCTTCTTCCAGAACTTCTACAGGGCTCAAATGCAAATGGTTCTCTTCTCTCCTCCTTACTTAGTCCCTTTCTTGCCCAAGAACCTGTGACACAGAGTGAAAATGGAGGAAGGTTTTAGAGAGGGCACATGGTTAAAATTTATACTTAAATAGATGGGTGTGTGTGTGTTAAACTTTACCTATAGACATTTGAGAAAATATGTCTTGTAAAAAGGAAGGCATTCTTTCCAATGATACTCACCAAAATATTTTTAGTGGTTGTATTTGGGTAGCGAATCTTGGATGTAATAGTCTTAGCTATTTAAAAATATTTTAATTTTTTTGTATGGTTAATGTGTATTACTTGGGATGTATGTGTTTTATATTGAGTTGGAACTTTAGAAGCTGGTGACATGGAGCCTTACTCCTACGCCCATCTCCTCACCTCATGCTATTCCCACCCCAGATGCTGTTGGGAAAAACAGGAGGAACTAGGTGCCACCCAAGGTCCTTTGCCTGTGGCCTGCAGGCATGTGAGTGCCTTAACTGGGCAGAAACATGGTCAGGAGTATACCACTTCCCCTTTAAGCGGGAATTCCAGGGCTAAGGCTGTGATGTGATTTGACCTAAGAGGGTGTAACAAGCCTGGAGGAAAAAGGAAATGAGCAGAGCTCTCCTGATTCACCGTCTTGTGTGTTCACCACAGTGCTCCACTTCCTTGGGTTGCTTTTTGCCACACTTGGGGCCAGTGTCAGCCCAGAGCTCACTTGTGGTTCCCTTCCTGGGACCATGTGAAATAGGGACAGGGAATTATGGCTCAGCGGGGCCCTTCCATCCTGTGAACCAATGCCCCCTCTCTGTCCCTCTTGCCCCTCTACCTCAAAAGTGCATCACCTGCCTTGCTTCTAACCTACTTCTCAACCCACTACAATCTACCCACCACAAGCTAGCACGTTGTTGGCATTCTAGAAACTCTGGTTGAATGACCAGATCTTTACATGCTCTGTACTCTACCTGATTCCATGTTGCCTTCACACCTCTGCTTAGACAGAGATCTCTTAGTAACTCCAGCCCTCTCCTACCCCTTTGCTGGAAATCTCGCCTAAGGGAACAGAAAGGATATCACTTCAAACAACATCATATTTCTCCACCTCAGTATTTCCCAGCTTTAGATTAAAGGAATGGGGTGACAACGCATAAACACAATGAACACAAGCCAAGGGTGTCTGAAAAGTTGGACACTGTGTCCTATTTGTTCCTGACAGCAGCATCAGAACGGAGTGAAATCTGCCTGGGTCCATGCTCTTGCCACTCATCCAGACTGGACTCCTCTCCCTCCTACTTGCTTTGTCCCATCCTTCTCTACAAAGCCTTCTCAGCTTATGTCAGCCCACAAAAGCTACTTGTGACAGTGCTTGTATTATGACCTCACTGTTCATCTGTTTATATCTTATCTCCTCCCAGATACAAACTCTCTGAACACTGAAATCATATTTCTGGACATAGCAAAGTGCACTGGTCTTGAGACTGAGATCTGGGCAAAACGCCCGGCTCAATCCCATGGTGGTTGTAAGAGAACAGGTAAGTTGCTTGAGCTGTTTTGAGGCTTGGTTATCTCATCTGTCAATTAGGCAACAATATTCTCTGTCTTATAATTGAAATGAAAGCTGAAATGAGAAAATACAGCTGAGAGTTCTGGTGATTTATTTATTTCCCCAACATTTAACATTTTGCCATCCTTCCCAATACCTAATGCAAGACCTTTCATGTAAACGTTTGAAAAACATTTATTGATTGACTAACAGATGGTAAGTTACATTCCATTCCTTCCTGAATCTCCTCTATATATCTCAGAGGATTCTCCCATAGGGATGTATTATGGAAGGGTTTGGATATATGCTTTGATAGCCACAAGAAATTAGAGATAAATATTACAATCCATTGACAAAGTAGTCTAAATACTTTTTGTTCCATAAGCTTTCTACACCCATAGAAAAAGAATATGAAAATAACATGTTTAAGAAAAAGTCCATGCCAATTAGTAGGACTTGGATGAGCAATTAGTACTGTCTTCCACAATAGAGCTTTAAGTGGGTATATGGGTCAGGGATTTGGCCAGAAACAGACTGCATACTTAAAAGGGGTAACTGAAAAGAGTTTGCCAAAATGTTTTTTTTTTTTTTTTAAATTTACAAAGGGTTGTGAGAAACCAAAAAGGAAAGGTTAAAGAGTCCATGTTACAACAGTGGGGATCTTCAGTTCTGTTAGATCTGAAGGGGCAAAGGGAAGGAAGAGTTACTGGTAACCAGTGAGAGCTGTATGTGTTAGGAAGGCCACCTGACACATGCTGCGGCAGCCATTAGAGGAACACAGACCTGCAGAAAGGGAGCTGGTGGAAGCAATAGCCCGGCTTTCCTTTCTGCTTGTCCTCCAATATCCTGTTGTGGCTTCAACCCAACCAAAAGCAAAGGGGAAGAGGGTTTGTTGCTAGTCCGTTGAGGTTAGCCCCCTGGGCACAGAGTTGGATGGACACTGGATCTGCAAGGCCAACTGAAAATATCTAGCATGACAGAATAAGAGAAAGAGAAGTCAAGGGGAATTAGAGTACATGAGAACAGCAACAAAAATGGATACTAGAAATAAATCCAAATATTTTAGTAATCACAATAAATGTAAATAGATGAAAGAGATTCTTAGATTAGAAAAGCAAAGAGACAATCTACCACAATTTCCATTTATTTAAAAAATTTTTTTAACGTTTATTCATATTTGAGAGACAGAGCATGAGTGGGGGAGGAGCAGAGAGAGAGGGAGACACAGAATCCAAAGCAGGCTCCAGGCTCTCAGCTGTCAGTACAGAGCCCGATGTGGGGCTCAAACTCACTGACTTCAAGATCATGACCTGAGAAGAAATCGGATGCTTAACCAACTGTGCCACCCAGGTGCCCCCGCCACAAGTTCCACTTAAAGGAGACATACCTCAAGCAAAAGGTAGGTGGAAAATAGAAAAAGATACATCATTAAATACTAATTAAAGGAGGGCTTGTCTGATAATACTAATGTCAAACACAACAGCATTTAAGGTGAAATTTTTTTAAATTGTAAATGAAGAAAGCAAAACATCAAGAAGATACAAAATCATGAAATCATAACTACTTAATAATATAGTCTTAAAATATACAAAGCTAAAATTGATGGATTTACAGGAGGGAACTGACAAATCTACAACCATAGAGAAGATTTAAAAAAAATTTTTTTTTAATATTTTATTTTTGAGAGAGAGATAGAGACAGCATGAGCAGGGGAGGGTCAGAGAAAGAGGGAGACACAGAATCCGAAGCAGGCTCCAGGCTCTAAGCCATCAGCACAGAGCCTGATGCAGGGCCTGAACCCACGAACCGTGAGATCATGACCTGAGCTGAAGTCGGACACCTAACCGACTGAGCCACCCAGGTGCCCCTAAAAATATTTTTTTAATGTTTATTTATATTTAAGAGAGAGAGAGAGAGAGACAGAACACGAGTGGGGGGAGGAGCAGAGAGAGGAGGAGACAAAGAATCCAAAGCAAGCTCCAAGTCATCAGCACAGAGCATGACGCGTGGCTCGAACTCACAAACTGCGAGATCATGACCTGAGCTGAAGTCAGATACTTAACCGACTGAGACACCCAGATGCCCCAATACACTTATCCAACTTAGCTATCCAGGTACCCCAATACAGCAGGAGATTTTAAACTGTATCTCATAGAACCTACAGATAAAGCAGAAACAACAGTTATAAAAATTAAGGCTCCCTAAATTTGAACAAGACACTTAAAAATGGCTAACTCTAGCAGATAACATAAAGACTCCTGCACCTATCAAATAGACAACATACATTTTTTTCAAGCACAAATGGAATATTTTCACAACTGATCACACTAGGCCACAAAGGAAGTATCAATACATTTGAATGAATTAACAAAGCAATGCAACATTAGTGGTTATACAAATCACCGATAAGGGTGTCTGGGTGGCTCAGTCAGTTAAGCATCTGACTTTGGCTCAGGTCACGATCTCATGGCTCACGAGTTTGAGCCCTTTGTCTGGCGCTGCACAGTACAGAGCCCGCTTGGGATTCTCTCTCTCCCTCTGCCCCATCCCTCTTCTTGCACACATATGTGTGCATTTGCATGCTCTCTCAAAATAAATAAACTTAAAAAAGAAGAAATCCACAATAAAAAGATATCCAAACCATTTCTCCCATGTATTTTGAAACTAAATAGAACGCTTCTAAATAGTTCATAATTTAAAGATGAAATTCAAGAGAAATTATAAAACATTTAAAACTAATAGTTTTGATGGGGCGCCTGGGTGGCTTAGTAGGTTAGACGTCCGACTTTCGCTTAGGTCATGATCTCGTGGTTCATGGGTTTGAGCCCCGTGTCGGGCTCTGTGCTGACTGCCAGCTCAGAGCCTGGAGCCTGTTTCAGTCTGTGACTCCCTCTCTCTCTGACCCTCCCCTGCTCACGCTGTCTCTCTCTCTCTCTCCTGGAAATAAATAAAACATTAAAAAAAAAACAACTAATAATTTTGAGGGGTGCCTGGATGCCTCAGTCAGTTAAGCATTTACTCTTGATTTCAGCTCAGGTCATGATCTCATGGTTCCTGAGATCAAGCACCACACTGAGTTCCATGTTGACAGCACTGAGTCTGCTTGGGATTTTCTCTCTCTCTCTGCCCCTCCCCCACTCATGCTTGCACGGTACATGTACATTTACATGTACATGTAAATATTTATTTATTATTAAATAAATAAACGTAAAAAAAAAGAAATAGCCTTAATGAAAAAAAAGTAAGTTTTGAAAATTCAACATTATCAACTCTTTTGTAATGTAGCTAACAAAGTACTTATAGGGAAAATCAAAGCTATAAATATATCTATTAGAAAACAAAAAAGACTGTAAATTAATGAGGTGAAAGCTAAATTTATGAAGCTGGGGAAAAAATAACAGTGATGTTAGTATTTGCTTGCTCCACTTAAACGGAATGACATATATATTTGTATATTTTCATCCAATGTGTAGCTCTTTATAAGTGCTCTAGCTAATTTGCTTTCTCAGTGGCTGGCACATATTAGGTGCTCAATAAACACGTGGTGAATGAATGGATGAGTGAATGTTCAAAAATTTCCTACTTTCTTCTAGTACCCATGTTTTAAAAATGTGGAAATAGGGGCACCTGGGTAGCTGAGTCGGTTAAGTGTCCAACTTCAGCTCAGGTCATGATCTTGCAGTTCATGAGTTTGAGCCCTGCATTGGACTCTGTGCTGGCAGCTTGGAGTCTGGATCCTGCTTCGGATCCTGTGTCTCCCTATCACTCTCTCCCCCATTCCCACTTGGACTTTGTCTCTCTCTTTCTCTCTCTCAAAAAGAAATAAACATTAAAAAATTTTTTTTAATGTAAGAATACAAAACAGTTTTGTAAAACTAACTTTAATATTATATTTTACTGAATTGTATCCAACATAATATCACGTAAACAATAATGAATATAAAAAATCATTGAGCTATTTTATATTCTTTTTTTAATACAAAGACTTAAAAAGTCAGTGTTTATTTGATACTTAAAGTATATCTCAATTCAGAGGCTAACCTTTCATCAGAAACACTTGATTGGTTTTTAGAGCTTATAAAATTTACCATTAAAAAGTATTTTCAGAGGTGCCTGGTGGCACAGTCAGTTGAGTGTATGACTCTTGATTTGAGCTCAAGTCATGATCCAAGGGTTCTGGGGTTGAGCCTTGCATCGGGCTCCCCAGTGAGCATGGAGCATGCTTAGGATTCTCTTTCCTTCCCTCTGCCCCTCTCACCACCTTCATCATGTGCTCTCTCTCTCTCTCTCTCTCTCAAAAAACAAAACAAAACAAAACAAAACAAAATAGGGGTGACTGGGTGGTTCAGTCATTTACGTGTCCGACTTTGGCTTAGGTCATGATAGCTCGGATTCTGTGTGTCTCCCTCTCTGCTCCTCCCTTGCTTGCTCTCTGTCTCTCTGTCTCTCTCTCTCTCAAAATAAATAAACATTTAACAAAACCCAACAAACAAAAAAGTGTTTTCATACTCCAAAGTTTGAAACTTACTTAAAAGTTTTCCAGTAACTGAAATGTCAGTTTTTAAATTTAAATATTAAAATTAGGAGTGCTTGGGTGGCTCTGTTGGTTAGGTGTCTGACCCTTGTTCTTGGCTCAGGTCATGATCTCACAGTTTGTGAGTTCGAGCCCAGTTTTGGGCTCCACACTGACAGTGTGGAGCCTTCTTGGGATTCTCTCTCCCTCTCTCTCTCTCTCTCTCTCTTTCTCTCTCTGCCCCTCCCCCAGTCATGCTGGTCTCTCTCACTCCCTCAAAATAAATTAACTTTTAAAAATTAATAAATATTAAAATTAAATAAAATAAAAAATTCAGGGGGCACCTGGGTGGCTCCATTGGTTAAGCATCCAACTCTTGATTTCAGCTTAAGTCATGATCAAATGGTTTGTGAGATCCAGCCTCCTGGGTTCTAACAGCACAGAGCCTGCTTGGGATTCTCTTCTTCTCGCTCTCTGCCCCTCCCCCGCTCAGGCACTGTCTTTGTCTCTCTCTCTCTCTCTCTCTCTCTAAATAAATAAACTTCAACAAATACTTTTTTTTTTTAATTAGCTCTTCAGTCATACTGGGTACATTTTAAGTACCCAACAGCCTCGTGTGGCTACCTAGAAGCTATGGTATTGGACAGCGTAGTCCTTGTCCATAAAGATATTTGCGGAACAAAGAACTGCCTTTTCCAAAGTATTCCTCCTTGACTTGTCTGCTAGCCTGTTAGGATATGGAAGTTTCCATTCTGATCTCAATATAAAGAAACTTTCCTGCTTAAGTGACTATGCAGAAGTAAGGTAGCTCTGGACTATCAAAGTAACCCCTCTCTCAATAGCCTATAAAAATTTCTGCTTAACAATAGCACTAATCACTTTATATTCTTTCTTAGTCAAGGATCAGTAAACTACACTTCAAAAAATATTAAAACCTTATATAGTGGAAGAAGTAGGGTAGTTTGCAAATGAATTCATAGCACTGGATTTCAGAGGACCCTAGCAAGAAAGTGATGAGAATTCCCTGGGTCCGTGCTCTCTCCAATCTCTAAATTGAGTGTCTCTGGGAAAGAAGTGGAAGGAGGGCTCATGGCGACACTGCTCACTGTGCTTAAGCTCCCACCTCCCACCCTCCAGGACTTCATGACAGACTAAACACCAATGCACCAGGCCACCTGTCTCCTCCTTCCCCTGCTTGGCTTGGTCAGAAAGGGGGCCTTATTTCAGCTAAAGAAACCGAACATGCCAATCAGGTAATTCTTTCCACTTTGGCATAAATTCAAGATGTGCAGAACCCTTGGAAGGTTCTTCACCACATGGCCATGCCCTCTTTGCCTCTCAAGCTTTGTCCTTTCACCATGTGGAAAGAGAAACTCAGAAAAACTGTTCAAGGGCTCTGCTCCTGGCACTGCTACTGACTCACAGTGAAACCTGGAGCAAGTCTTTCTGGCTGAGATTCTAAAACAGGAATAAAGTCTTCCCTACTTACATCCTAGACTATTATGAAAGTCAAAGGAGAATATGTATTCTATGTAAA
Organism: Crocuta crocuta; assembly: GCF_008692635.1. Classification (NCBI taxonomy): domain Eukaryota; kingdom Metazoa; phylum Chordata; class Mammalia; order Carnivora; family Hyaenidae; genus Crocuta; species Crocuta crocuta. The sequence goes on along the minus strand of NW_027551558.1, from coordinate 5,235,982 downwards.
AATACCAGGAAAAGTATAGAGTACGTTATTGACTTAAAGTATCATTTTAAAATCATGTTGGCTGCAAGTTTCCCAAAATGTACCCAAGAAAGACTTAAAAGGTAGGTAAGCCCAACAAGGCCTTCTCATGTCTTGTTGGAGATATAAATTGGAATAAACAGATTACAGATAGAATACATTAAATAGTATAAATATATTATTCATATTGCATTAAAACTATGCAAAACATCAGTAAGTGACCTTTTAGGAGACAGACTCTGGTAGACCTTTCACTTTTTACTTTTGTTTCTGTACTGTTTAAATTTTATGTTACACATATGCCACTTTTTTGATAAGCAAAAGAAAATGTTTGCATCTTTAAAAAAACAACAGAAGAAAAAATTATACCAAAAATGCACTAGGCAATAGCCTAGTCATTTGAAATCATTTGAAATGATTTAAAGATATGGTCCATTTCCTTGAGGGAGTCACAAATTAGCCAGGCTCAAAGAAAGAGTGGCTCCTCCTTACCCTCCAAATAATTATCTCCATCTTTTTAAAAATTATTTGTTTAATGTTTATTTATTTTTGAGAATGAGACAGAGCACGAGTGGGGGAGGAGTAGAGACAGAGAGGGAGACACAGAATCTGAAACAGGCTCCAGGTTCTGAGCTGTCAGCACAGAGCCTGGCGTGGGTCTCAAACTAGGGGATGGTGAGATCATGACCTGAGCTGAAGTCAGATGCTTAATGACTTGAGCTACCCAGGTACCCCTAATTATCTCCATCTTATAATAAATTTTGTAATTTTATTTTTACATGGTTATATGAGACCTTTTCACTATTTTTAAAACTTTTTTTTTTTAGCTTTTGAAGTCCCAAGATATACTTACCCTTTACTTTTTCTTTGTTCACTCAAGAAGTATTTGTGATACACAGCCAAGGCACAGTACCATGTGCTATAATGGAACTGAGGGTTACCTTATTCTGACCTTGGGGAGTTTGCAGTCAGATGGGAAACACAAGAGATTTGTATAAAGAATAATAATGCAGGGGAGAAAATGACAAGTGCCCACAGAGATAAACTAGATAATGGATTCTGGGGCCTCAGAGCACAGGCCCCAGGGAATGTAACAGGCAAGAGGATAGTGAGCCATTTGTGAATGGGGGCACCAGCCCTGCAGCATGAAGAACTGGTGGGATTTGGAAAAGTAAGTATCACTTTCCAAATATAGAAATGAATTGAGAAATGTATAAGAGTTAAAGCAAGTGTCAAAGCTTACTGCTGCTTTTATTTCCAATGACTAAACCGACACTCTTGCCACATACCTGTTCCTTTGTTGTTAACCAGAGGGAAAGCATGTGAACTTGCTGACCACTGTTGGTCTACTATTCTCTCCCTCCAGCAGGAGCATGACCCAAGGGTGGGCCTTTGGGGCTCTGGCTGAGTTTTGGGTGCTGGTTCAGTTACTACCCCTCAACCCATAAAAGAAGCTCTTGGATAGATTTTTCTGGTAACTGGAAATCTCTGAACAAACCTGATCTCTGAACTGAGTCAAAAGTCATGTCTGTGTGCAACCCACGCTGTACCTTTTGTACATCGGGAAGCAGCTCATGTTCAAGTGGCCTGACACACAGCCAGTGTGATGGGTGTGTGGAGCCAATCCATGCTGTGCTCCACAGAACCAAGCCCTTGAGCAAAAGGCTCCTCTGTGAAACAGCAATTGTAACCATTTCCTCCTAAATCTATTTCAACATTCTAGAATGTCCCTTAAGACGCTCATTTTCTTCTTCTTCTTTTCTTTGTTCTCATGAGTTTAAGGAAAGCTTGCATGAAAGTCACCTTTTCCTCTAGTAACAGTGCTGTGCCCTGATAACCAAGAGGGGCCATCATGTGACTGGTAAAACATCATTCTAGCAAACTAGAATTTACTTTGACTGAGTAAAACATCATTCTAGCAAACATTCTGGGAACCACTGAGACTATGGGCAACAGATGTTCATAGACACAGTTAGCCAGGATGGTTTTCTTCCGATCTGTTCTATAGATATTTATTAAGCAGTTAATATGTCCCAGGCACAGGAGATAAAAAGATGAATGAATGACCATGACCTGGTCCTTAACCTCTAGGCATCTGCATTTCAGGGGAAGAGACATTGTTGCAAATCATATTAATAGCTACCATTATTTGGGTCCTCTTCTGGGTCAGATGCTATGCTACTATAGTTTCAATCATACTCTACAACCCTGCAAGATAGGGTTTGTTAGTTTCTTTCCATAGGTAAAGAAGCAGAGGCCTCAGGCAGCACAGAAGAGGTACAGAGAGCACAGAAGAGACCAAGCAGAGGCTTGCATGGGATCTGTCCCACCAACAAACTGGAAGTGTACATGAGGCCCACAGGCAGGAGCAAGAGAGAGCACAGACGCTGGGAGTTATGAAAAAACAGGCCTGTAAGAGGCAGGTGAAGAGGTAGGTAAGCATTCCGGAGACATGAGAGGTCTGTAGGGAGAGAGTCCCAAATCCACGTAGTTTGACAGAGATGGCAGGGCATGTAACCAGGAAACAAGCAAGAGCTCTGCTTCCAGGGCAGAGATGGTATGAGCTCAGTCTTCTTTCTTTTATTCAGTAACCAGCTGTCCCTCAGTCAGCCATCTTGAGGCTTCAGGAGGACAAATACAAGAGGTAGAAGGAGCATACTAATCTACTTTCCTGGAAGGGTGATAGATACACCCTCGGAGTGACTCAGTAGAATCCCTTCATGTCCAGCAGAGCACACTGTGTGCCTGCCACAAACCAAATACTCCAGTAGAGGGAGTGGGCGGTAGGCTGGTCATATTTGCACTGGTTTGGGGTGCCTGAGGGGCTCAGTCAGTTAAGTGTCTGACTCTTGATTTCAACTCATGCATAATTTTGCAGGTCGTTGAGCCCTGCGTGGACTCTGTACTGGCACCTTGGAGCCTGCTTGGGACGCTCTCTATCACCCTCTCTCTCCCCGCCTTTCCCCTCCCCTGCTTGCCTACAGTCTCTCTCTCTCTCTCTCTCAAAATACATAAAATAAACTTAAAAAAATTTTTTTTGCATTGTTCTAGAGGTTTATTTACCTTTTCTCTCATTTTCCAAAAGCTCCACTGGTAGTGGTTGAACGTGATCTGTGACATCAGGCAAGACACACTTCCTGCAGATGCTTTACTGACTCATCTGTATAACGTGCAGGGTTGGATGGGCTGATTTCCAAGGTTCGCCCCTGCTTTCAATGTCTTCAAACTTAAGTCAGTATTTTGAGAAGGAAGACAAATTCTTACACCTCTTTACCTCTATTTGATGAGATATTTTTATTGCAATACTCAAACTTTACATGTGGAAAGAAGTATCCTAAGCCCCAGAATATTGTTACACAAAGGAGAAAAAACCCTATCCTAAGCCCTAAGTATATTGACAGAATATAGAAATATGGGTTTTGAAGATCTTAAAAGTGGCAAGTGTCAGAATACGGGTTTTAATCTGGGCTCTATCACCTATTGGTGACTGAACTTTAGACCCACTCTTCCCAAACTCTAGTTCCTACATCTGTCAATTGGAAAACATCGTACTGTGCAGAGCGGTTGCAAGGATCAAATAAGATGATAAATATAAAAGAATTTGGGGAAAGACAAGAAGCTAGACAAGTGTATGTTAGGAATAGAATTTCTAGTATTAAATTCCTGATGGTCCAAGATTTGGCTGGCAGGCAAAAGACAAGAGGCAATGTATTATGGGTGAACAAGGCCAATTACGGATCAGGGCCCGCTAAAGTGGGGGAAAGAGGTTGCTGACAAAATGAGAATCGGAAAAAGCAGGGAGGATTTGATTTCATTTGAGAAGGGAGAGAGCAATTGGGAGCAGTAAGAGTACTTCAGAGGAAAGACAGAACTCCATTAAGCAGTTTCTTTTTTATGTAAATGTATCTCCTCCTATGGGAAACCAAGCACCGGGGTCAGGAGTGCTGGAATTCTTGTTGCTTCTCAGATTGCTTACCTTGGGATCATCTGGCTGCCCCAACCATGGCATTTAAGGAGGAGAAGATAGACCAGGGAGGAAGAGATGGCTTACCTGAGGTCACAGGAGTGAAAGCAAACTCAAAGGGCCTGGTGAAGGGCCCATCAAGAGTGAAAGGCACAATCATTGCCTGAGATGGGGTCTGGGCCATTGTAGAAGGCAGATGTCACCTGATTCTAACGGGTTGTACAAGGTCCTACCAGGAAAGGATTTTAATCTCCAAGAAGAGAGTTAAGAGACTCTTACATGAGAAGCAAGTCAGTACCAACCAGACACAGATGTGTATCTTATGCTGTATCAAGCTAGGTTCAGCAATAATGATGTAAGTTTATATGCTATCTCTCTTTATACAGGATTATACAGTAGATTCCTTTTATTATGGTAAAGCAATTTTGTACTCTCTATAGCTTCCCTAGGCATAGGATGTGCAAAGGAGCCACTAACAATTAGTTTGTTGTTGTCATCCCTATTAAAATGGTGGAAATTATTATTTTGTTATATCTTTATGGCTATTATGTACTCAGGGCCTTCCATGTGTTCTATGCTGTGCTAGTATGTATATACCCTCCAGTCTGCACGATGACCTGGTTACACAGATATTTGCAGATGAGTAAACTGATGTTCAGAAAAGTTAGGTAATTTGCCTGAGGTCACACAGCTGGTAGGGAAGTGACAGAGCTAAGGTTAAAACTCAGTTATGCCTAGTTCCAGAGCCCAGCCAATTTTAGTCCCACTAATGCATGGTGCTTTAGGACATAGTGATGGCATAGAAACAAAAAGCAACTGCAAGATCCAAAATTCTGTATGGTCTCTATAGCAAAATCATTAAATTAATCAAAAGCTTAAACTTAAGTCAGTGGGGTGCCTAGGGGGGTTGGTTGGTTGGGCATCTGAGTATTGATTTTAGCTCAGGTCATGATCTCATAATTCATGAGTTCAAGCCCTGCGTCAGGCTCTGTGGGATGCAGAGCCTGCGTGGGATTCTCTCTCCCTCTCTCTCTGCCCCTCCCCTGCTTTCAAAATAAATAAACATTAAAAAAAGTAATAAACTTTAAGTCAGCAATCAAAATCATTATTTCTGCACTGCACCTAACTACTGTTCTATTTAATTCAAAACACCACATCTTAAGTTTGGCAAAGACAGCAAGTATGCCATGGTAGCAGGCAGTCTCATTAACATAGGATCTCAAAGTAGATGAGGGTCTGTGTCTGTGGGGTGTTGAGCATGCCGCAGGAAAATATTTATTCTCAGGTAGCATTAGCTGAGTCAATTCAACAGGCATGTTTTGAGCATCAACACTAAGTCTTGTGCATGCTACCTGGAAAGGAGTGGTTTCTTCATAAAACCTACAGGTGACGTGTAAGAAGACAACATTGTTATATGTAACTAATGCTTATTAAGTGTCTTGGGACTCTTTTTAAAGATAATCTTTATTACCTGACTCAATTTCATCCAGCTGGGTCATATTATAGAAATGGTTTAAAGAAGCCCTATTTTTATAACATGACTTAAAGGTCTGGAAGAAAAAGAAAGAAAGAATTAAATTTAAGTGATAAGCTTGGAGACATGAATCATTACCTTAGGCAAGATGAAGGGAATGTCGTGGCCCAAGACTGAACAGTAGTAAGTGTCTCCAAGTTGCTATTATGAGGATGGTCAGAGGCACAGGCCACAGATGGGAGCTACCTTGTCCCCTGCTATCTCCAAGGGTGGTCCCTTTATCCCCTCACAAATGTCAGGAACCCTAGAAATGAGGTGTCAGGCAAACCAAGCTGGAAACATTCTAGTGAGGGTAGTATTGAGTCTTAGAGGCCACTGACCCTATTTCAGGAACCTCTCCCTTTAAAAATATTTATTAATAAAATAATAACTTTGATTAATATTTACTAAGAGCCAGGCACTGTGGCAATATCTACAGTTATTCTCTCTCTCTGTCTCCCTCTCTCTCTCTCTCTTTGTTTAACCAACTACCTTGTAAATTAGGCTTTAATATCTGATCTTTGAACATGAAAAAAAAGCAGAAATCCAGAGTAAGGTTAACTTGACCAAGTTTACATATCCAGAATTTTCACCTTTGCTTTTCCCATTCTAGGACCCAAGCACTCTCCTCCATCTCATACAATCTTCCTCTCTTTTAAGCCAACCAAAATTCACTGAACCTTCACTCTGAACAGTCAAACTGTTGTGGAGGAATTCAAGAAAGCAAAAAAACATACTTCTGGACAGCAGAGAGCCTAAAATCTAGAACGGCAAACAAATTCACACAAGAAGAGAAACGACATCATCACTACAAGGCAATTAAAGAGATAATTAAATTCAGGAAAAGAGGGCCTGGTGGCTTGCACACAGGGAGTGTTACCCTCGGCAGAGAGGGAGTGATGCAGTTCATCTCTGAACTTGGAGGAGTAAAAATAAGAGAGAAACAGAGGTGGGGTTACATATGTTCTAGCAGAAAAGACTTTCCACAGTAAACTTGATTGCTTTGGAGAAAGGACTGCAATCTTGGTACTTCTGAAGTTTGGGGAGAAACAGCATGATCATTCCAGAGACATTTGAAAGACTTGCTACTTCTTTTTAGTGAAAAGAAGTACTGAGGCAAAATTTACATAGCATGAAATGCACAGATCTTAAGTATCAATTCATTAATTTTGATAAATATATACACATGTGTAATCACTCCAATCAAAACATAAAAGACAAATGTTACCCCAGAAACTTCCTTCATGCCCCTTCTCAGTCCCACTCCCTACCCTTACAGGCAAGCACTGTTCTGATTCTATATCCACAGATTAGAACTTCATAAGAAAAGAATATGCATTCCTGTGCATTACTTTGTGTCTGCCTTCTTTTGTGCTGCATAATGCTTTTGAGGTTAGTTCATGCTGTTGTATTAGTTATTTATTTCTTTTCAGTTCTGAGCAGTATTTCATTGTACGGATGTTTTGTTTATTCATTATTCCGTGCTGGATATCTGGGTTGTTTCCAGCTTGAGGCTACTATGAATGAAATTGCTATGACCATGGTTGTTTGCCATCTTAAAATCCATTTTCTAGTCTCTTCTTTTTCTCTTCTTTACTCTGTGAGAATTCAAATGACATCCTGCCTTAGACACCAAAAGAGAACAAGGCCCTTCCCTGTTAGCATACTCACACACAAAAGCCTTCATGTTCAGATCTACCCATACCAAATAAGGAAAATCAGTTTGTGTATTTACTTTATTTATAAAGAGTTTTGATAAACTTGGATAAAATTATTTGTAAGAAGTTATGGAAATAATGTGTTATAGTTTACAACTCATGGAAGTTTTTAGCTGCTCCATATTTTAACTACTCCATGTCTTCCTAAGCAATGTTGTAGTAACAATTTCCCCAATACATATACACAAGGATGTCTCACCCATCAATCTATGAGCCCATGCTGCTAAGAATGAAAGAAGTGCGGTTCCTGGGTGACTCAGTCAGTTAAGTGTCTGACTCTTGATTTTGGCTTAGGTCATGATCTCACAGTTTGTGAGTTTGAGCCCCATGCAGGGCTCTGTGCTGTAGCGTGGAGCCTTGGGAATCCCCCTCTCTCCCCTCTCTCTGCCCCTCCCCCATTCATGCATGTACTCTCTCTCTCTCAAATTAAACAAACATATTTTTTAAATGAAAGAAGTAAAAAGAAAATGGAAACCACATGTCCTTCTCCGTCCTCCATTTGCAACAAACTAGGAGTCAATGAGATTCATAAATTAGTAACAAGAAATTTGACCTAGAATCAGAATTCTTTCCGTACACTACTTCAGTGTTCCCTCTTCAAGCTCCCAATTCAACTCCAGTTGGCACCCTGCAGATTGTGAGTGCTGCTGTCTGACCACCTTTGTGATGTGGCTATCATACCCTTCCTCAGTCACTCACATCCAAGGTGGTTTTCCCTGTCATTAGACATCCATGTTTAAAGACCTTTCTCATTACCAAAATTCTGAACCGTTAGGAAGTCCTCTAGAGGAATATCTAGTTAAATATGGTAGATTGAGTCATGTATTTGCCTTCACTCTCTCCAAAATCTTCAATAACAGACATGAGAAGAAAGAAAGAAAGAAGGGAGGAAGAAGGAAAGGAAGAAAGAAAGAAACCTACAAGGACACAGAACAAGAGAAGAAATGACAGTAATACAAGTTTGGAGCCTGGAAATTATATGGGCTTGTGCTAACACACTTAGCACCCCTAAGAAACCTAAAATCTAAACTAGCAGAGAAAGAAATTCAGAAGTAGACTGATTTCCAGGAGAAAGCTAGAGAGACTCAAGAATTAAAGGCATTCGTACCTTTCAAAGTGAGAGTACAAGTGAGACTAAAAACAGTCTTACTGTTTAAATGGCTTAAAGTGGGCTTCAGAACTAGTTACACTTGAATTTCCCCTGTATCCTAAGCAACCAGGCAACTACCCCAACACATGATGGGATAAGGTTCACTCTCTGGAGAGGAGGAGCTAGATAGACTCTGGCCCTAAGGGCAGCAAGAATGGTGGAGAATGGTGTTACCATACTGAACAGAGGGGATTAACTGAAGGTCAACTCTTGAGAGAATGACATCTCTTATCTGTTCTCCAATTTGACTCCAAGGACAGAGATAGCCAGGCTTATGTCTCCTAGGAAGAGAAGGTGGGCTTCCTCCTACTATTTACATTTAGAGACTTCCCAATAAAACATCTCAGCCAGATCACCCAACAATGAAGTCCACCAATCAATAAGCATCACATCCCCACATAGATTTCTACTCCTAATTGTAAATGGGTCACAAGGCATTTGAAAAATCCTTCCAATATGAACTCCAAGGGTCAAAACAAAAGAAAACATGGGGTGGGAGGTAGGGAGACACAAGCAAAGAACACAAGAAAATACATGTAATTAATATCCTTACAGAGATAACTAAAGGTATTACACAAGAGCTAAGAACAAGAGGTTATAAAATAAATTTTTAAGAAAAGAGCTCTTAGGGGTGCATGGGTGGTTCATTCAGTGAGCGCCTGACTATTGTTTTTGGCTTAAGTCAGGGTCTCATGGTTGCAGGACAGAGTCCCGCATCCAGCTCCACAGTGGGTGTGGAGCCTGCGTAGGATTCTCTCTTCCCTCTGCCCCTGCCCCATCCCTCCCCCATACACAAGTGCCCTCTCTCTCTCTCTTTCAAAAAATAAATAAATAAAAATGAAAAAGAGGGAGCTCTTAGGAATTAAAGATATGAGAACAGAGGGGTGCCTGGGTGGCTCAGTTGATTTGAGCATCCAACTTTGATTTTAGCTTAGGCCATGATCCCGGGGTCACTGGATCCAACCCCTGTGNACACTTGTGGGGATGAGCACTGAATGTTATGTGGAAACTAATTTGACAATAAACTATTAAAAAAAAAAAAAAAGATTCTTTCTCTTCTTCTGCCCCTCTCCCCCACTTTCACTCTCTCTCTCAAATAAAAATTAAAAAAAAAAGATATGAGAGCAAATACGTAGAATTCGATAAAAGGGTTAGAGAATAATGTTAGTGGATATCACAGGCATAGAACAGAGAGAAAAATTTCAAAAGTTGGAAAAATATTTCAAATATTAGCAAATAAATCAAGATGGTCTGATATCCAGAAAGGAATTCAAGAATGAACAAACAGAGAAAGGAAGGAAATAAGCCAATCACATGAAACAGTTTCCTGGAATGGAAGGATGTGTCTATGCCAGTGGTGAAGGTTTACCAAGTGCCCAGAGCAATGGAGGAACAGCAGAACATAGGCCACATGAAGTTTCAGAACTGCAAAGACAACAGAACATCTTCCAATGATTTAAAAAAAAGAGAGGGGGCACCTGGCTGGCTCAGTTGGTTAAGCATCTGAATTGTGATTTTGGCTCAGGTCATGATCCCAGGCTCATGGTATGGAGCCCCGTGGAGGGCTCTGTGCTGGATGTGGAGCCTGCTTAAGATTCTCACTCCGTTCCTGGATTGCTCTCTGTCTCCTTCTCTCTCATGACATAGTCAAAGACTTAGGAATAGATTAGGAATCAGGAGAAGCTCAGACTCCTCATAAATGACAGTGATAATACACCTTAAAAATTCTATGGGAAATTATTTCAAAATCAAAATTCTACCAAACATCTCTGGAGGGGGAGGCTAGAATAAAATTTCTAAAACTTGGTCTTCTTTTTCACCTCCCATGTTTTTTGCTGCTGTTTGTTTGCTAAGGAATGCTGTGCTCTACGGAAATGAGGGAGTGATCCAAGATGAGGCAAAGACGGGATCCAGGAATAGGTACTCCAACCCAGATGAGAGAGAAGGGTGTCTTGTCTCCACACTGATGGCTGGGGATATCCTGTTGTGACTTCAGAGCAGTGGGCCTGGAGTGCTACCAGTTCAAGTTGAAACAGGAGGACAGAGGGTTTTTGGAGGGGGGACCCCAGGGGAAAAAATAAAATTAATAAATTACCTATTATATTTAAACATACTTAAAAATATATAACAAAAGGGGCGCCTGGGTGGCTCAGTCGGTTGGGCGTCTGACTTCAGCTCAGGTCATNTTAAAAAATATATATATATAAAACAAAAAAATAAAACAAGCCTATGAAGAGGCAATTTACATTTTGAGAGATTAATTAGTGATTGGCACATAAAAATCTAAAAAGAAAAGTTAAAGCTGTTCTCTTAAGAAGGCAAAAAAAAAAGATTGAATGAGAAAGAAAATATAGATAATTATAGTACACGACGTGGCTATGTCATGACATGGCTAAGCTTTCAGTAATATTTCCAAAGTCATAGTAATATAAATACTAGCTACTGATTTGTACTACATGGAAAAAGCAAAATAGGAACACCCGGGTAGCTCAGTCAGTTAAGTGTCTGACTCTTGATCTCTGCTTGGGTCTTGATCTCAGGCTCATGAGTTCAATCCCCACCATTAGCGTGGAGTCCACTTAAAAAAAGGAAAAAGCAGGGGCCCCTGGGTGGCTCAGTTGTTTAAGCCTCCAACTTCGGCTCAGGTCATGATCTCACAGTCTGTGAGTCAGGCTCTGTGCTGACAGCTCAGGACCTAGAACCTGCTTCTGATTCTGTGTCTCCCTCTTTCTCTGCCCCTCCCCCACTTTCACTCTGTCTCTCTTTCTCAAAAATAAACAAACATTAAAAACTTTTTTTAAAAAGCAGAATGTATTTATAGGGGGAGGGAAAGTGTAATATACATGAGTGAATTCTTCCACAGAAGAGAAACAAAAGATAAAATCAAAGCAGAAAAATAAACAAATAGCACCATATGCAAGTGATTTTAAAAATATGGAGGCAAAAATAAAAATAAACAGCTAAACTAATTGGAACTGGGAACCTCTTGAAGTGGTAATTAAGGTTAGGGAGGGTGGCATTGGGAATCCTGCTTTTGTTACAAGGTTGTAAAATAATTTCACTTTTTATTTTTTTAATAATTTTGCTTTTTAATGTATGTGTATAACCTTAAAAATGAGAATTTTCTAAAGAAAAGAAAAAAGGTATAGGCTTCTGGAGATCTTTGGTGTCCAGAGACACAAGCACGTTGAGTAATACAGGATGTGATGCATGTATAAAGCCCTGATCCCACCGGACACAGCCACCCACAAGTCCCCAGGGTGGCATCTAGGCTTATTCAAGGACTCCCACCTATCTCTGGTTCCTCCTTCAAAGTTGTTTCACAGGTCACTAAAGGCAGATTGATTTCTCTTTGGCAGTTTATACCCAGTGACCATGCTATAGCTACAGCACTATCTTTTTTAGTGTGTGGAAGAAATGCATAGGTTGCCAGGCGAATGAACTAAATGCTATATTTAGCTGGGAAGATAACATATCCCTAATGTTAGGATTTATCAAAACAAATTCCAGATGGCAGGCAAGCCATAGAGAGAGGGGCCATCTGGTAAGTTAAAGCAGGGCTCATTTTTTTAAAAGGTGAAAGGTAGTAAATGTCAAAACTTCCTATGGTGAAAATACATCTATCTGTTGCTACAATTGGAGGAGCAATCCTGAGCCACATGTCTTACATGTGCTAATTTAAATATCTGTGACATTATGCACTTTCAAATACCTGAGTGAGTTTTTAATGATCTAAAAAAACACTTGGTGAATATAGTAAGATTTCATTGTATACCTGCTAAATATATATTATATGATGGCAGCTGTAGGCATTAATAAAACCATTTAACAGACTCTATTACCCAAATACTTTGAAAGTACAAGCCAATAAACACTGAAACAATTTTTTTTTCAAAATGATTTAAGATGTTGCTGCCATTTTTGATTTAGCTCAGCAGTGTATTTTTAGTGCATTTTTCTCTTTGACAGAATGTTTCTTGCACATATTTTCTTCTCTCTCCATTCCCACTGCTCCCTCTGAAACTAATCATTACATGCCTGTATTTATTCACCAGTTTCCCACCCCCTCCCCCTGGCCCCACTTGCACACAACTTCCAGCTTAATCTTCTTTAAACATTGCTCTGTTTATATAACTTCCTGGCTCAAAAAACAGTCAATACCTCTCCAATGTCCAGAAGATAATGTGCAGGCTTCTACTCACTGACACCCCCACTTTCCCCACGCTACTTCTTGGATGTGAGTCCTCCAATCTCCCCAGGCCACAGCCAGGATATCACCTCAAAGAACTGGAGCTCTGCCCCAATCTCAGTGCCTCTGCTGGGAGCCCTGATTCTCTCTGCTGGGCCTAATAGTCTTCTCCCCCATGAGCTGAATCCAATAAGCCATGTCCGGCATGGAGGTGAAAAATGCTGTAATGCTGAGAGGCTTCTGTCGCTGAGCCCACCTCCAGGTCAGCTTCCAGGGGTTATATCATTAGCCTAGATCTTATGTAATGGAAAATGTTGGTCATCTCAATAATGGTCTTGATAATGGTCCCCCAAAGATGTCCTTATGCTAATTCCTGGAACTTGTGCCTATGTCACCTCGCATGGCAAAAGACACTTTCAGATTCAAATTAAGGAATCGGAGATGAGGATTTTATCCTAGATTAACTCAATGGACCCAATGTAATCATAAGAGTCCTTATAAGAGGGAAGCAGTAGGGCTAGAGTCAGAGAAGATTATGTGATGACAGAAAGAGATCAGAGAGAAAGAGAAAATTTGAAGATGCTAAACTGTTGGCTTTGGTGATGGAGGATGGGACAATGAACCAAAAAATGGAGGCAGCCTCTACAAGCTGCCTAGAAAAGGCAAGGAATGGATTCTCCCACAGAGTATCCAGAAGGACCCAGTCCTGGCTATACCTTACCTTTAGTGTAATCAGATTGATTTGGACTGCTGACTTCCAGAATTGTAAGATAATACAGCTGTGTTGTTTTAAGTTACTAAATTTGTTGTAATTTATTCTGGCTGCTAATACAATCTTTTTGCAGGCTCTCCTGGTCCCAGCCCCAATAATCCTGGCCTACACTCCTCTTTCCCTTGGCTCATGGTGAAGTCCCAGGAAGGTTAGCCTGAAATTGATGTAGGTTAAAACCTATATTAACTACTAGTTACATGTAGCTATTTATATTTAAACTCAAATAAAATAAAGTAAAAAATTCAGTTTCTCTGTTATACTAGCTGCATTTCAAATGTTTAATAGCCACATGTGGCTAATGGCTATGGAACTGGATAGTGGAGATACCGAATAATTCCATCATCACAGAATGTTCTACTAGATAGTGCTTGAGATAACAATATGCTATGTACCACTAGTTTTTATAAGCCACTGAGTTCTTTATTCTGTCTGGTTTTACCTTTCTCCAGTGGGCCTGGGTTAAGTTCCTTAGGGGACCTTCCAGGCTGGGGAAACACAGCTTAGAAGTGACGGAAGTAGGCACACTTAGGTGAGTGTGCATCCTGGGATGTTTCCATTGACCGGGTCAAGGTGGAGTCTTGAACAAAGCCAGGGAGGTCCCTCCAGGACAATCCCCAGTGCTGGGTCTTGGTCCTTCCAGGGACTGCTGCCTGACTTCAGGGAGCATATCTGGTCTTTTGAACTGCTTAGGAAGTCTGTCCTTGTCGTTAGATGATAAAAACATTCTGCATTATTTCTTCTAATAAACTCAGGGTTTTTACTTTAAAACTTCCTTTAATCTATCTGAAATTTATTTTTATGTATGATGTGAGGTAGTGATCTTATTTCCCCCAAGGGATAGCAAATGTCCTCATCATTCCTCCCCCCCACCCCCCATAATTTGAAATGTCATGTTGGTCCTTAAAATAAATTCCCATGTATAAACAGATGTTTTTTTCTTTTTTTCTATTTAGCTCTACATGACTGTCATCCTGCCTTAAATGTTAATAGTTTTGCAGGCTATTTTGCCATCAAACAGGGAAATTCCCCTTTGATTGTCCTTATTTTTCACTATTTTTTTTTTTGTTCTTGTTTCCTCTTCCTGATACACTTCAGAATCAGTTTGCCAAGTTTCACCTAAATGGCCAGAATGAAATTTTTTTGGAATTATTTTGAATTCAGGCATATGGGAACACTGACATCTTAAAAATACTGAATCTCTTGATTTAAGAACAAGATTTGCTGTTCCATTTATTTAGGTGTCTATTTTTTACTTTTAAAAAAGTTTTATGCTGCTTTCATTTCATTGTTAGTCAATTCTAAGGCATTTGTTGATGCTAATGTGAGTTTCCTTCCCATGGATTTTTAAATTACTTAACATTTGTATACAGGAAACCAGGAATTTTTGTGTATTGCTCTTACTGAACTCTTTTTGTTTTAATAATTTTTCTACTGATTTTCTGGAATTTTCTAGATAGACTCTCATACCATCTCCAAACAGACAAATTTTCCTCTTTTGCTCCTGGTATCTTTATCCCTGACTTCCTTTCTTGGCCTAACTTATTGGGATATCCAATAGGATATTAAATAGTAGTAGTAACTACTATCCCTGTATCTTCCTGATTTTTTAAAGGGTATACTATTATCTCACCATTACATATAGGGTTTACTGAAGGAAATTTCTTTCTTTCTCTAATTTGTTCAAAAGGGATGCTGAAATTTAAACAAAATATTGTTTTACATTTGAAAAATTATATTGGTTTTTTCCTTTAAATTGTAAATGTTGAATTATAATAATAGATTCCTTTTTTTTAATTTTCCATGCACAGTTATTTTTCCATGGTTTTATTCAGGCAAAAAAAAAACTGAAATAGTCTCACATTAGCACTTTATAAATTTACAGAAGAAATAGACATTTTTTTAAGTTTATGTATTTTAAGAGAAAGAGACAGCAGGGGAAGGGCAGAGAGAGGGGGAGAGAGATCCCAAAGAGGCTTTGAACTGCCAGGGTGGAGCCTGATGTGGGATTCAAACCCAGAACAGTGAGAACATGACCTGAGCTGAAATCAAGAGTTAATGCTTAACCAAGTGAGCCACCCAGGTGCCCCAAGAAACAGACTTTTAAAAGTCTTATTATTATAAGGATAAAAAGCTGATTCCTATAGATTTGGGGTGTTTTTTTTTTTAACTTAAATTTTAGTTAACAGAGCAATATTGGTTTCAGGAGTAGAATTCAGTGATTTATCACTTATATACAATACCTAGTGATCAACACAAGTGCCCTCCTTAGTACCTATCACCCATCTAGCCCACCCCCCACCCTCCTACCTCCATCCACCCTCAGTTTGTGCTCTATTGTTAAGAGTCTTTTGTGGTTTGTTTCCCTCTCTTTTCTCTTTTCTCTCTCCCCTTCCATTGTGTTTTGTTTCTTAAATTCCACTTATGAATGAAATCATATGGTATTTGTCTTTCTCTGATTGACTTATTTCATTTGCAGTGATGTAGATGGAGCTAGAATGTATTATAATAATGGATTTCTTAAAAAAATTTTTTTTAAGTTTATTTATTTTGAGAGAGAAAGAGAGTGAGCAAGCAGGGGAGGGACAGAGAGAGAGGGAAAGAGAGAACTACAGGCAGGTTCCATGCTGTCAGCACAGAGTCCAACACGGGTCTCAAACTCATGAACTATGAGATCATGGCCAGAGCTGAAACCAAGAATTGTACACTTAACCAACTGAGCCACCCAGGCGCCCCAATAATGGATTTCTTAATATTGAACTAACCTCATGGTTCTGGAATAAACTCTACTCAGTCAAATACTTTAGAATTAACCTTTAAATACATTGGTTAATTCCATTTGTTAGTACTTTGTACGCCCATTTCAGGATTTTTGCATCTATATTTTAAAATGATGTTCCTTTATAGTTTATTATTTATTATTTAAGTTTTGTCCAATCAGGTTTATATTAGCTTTGCAGATGATTTAAGAAACTTTCTTTTGCTATCTCTGGAACCTTTAAATGTCCTAAAGATCTTGGAAAATTTTGCTGTAACTGAGACAAACTGCTTTTTCATTTTTTAATGTTTATTTATTTTGAGAGGCACAGAGGGGTAGAGAGAGAGAGGGAGAGAGAATCCCAAGCAGGATCCTTGCTTAGCCTTGGGTCCAATGCAGGGCTTGATCCCACAGCCCCAGGATCATGATCTGAACTGAAATTAAGAGTCAGATGCAAACTGACTGAGTCACCCAGGTGCCTCTGAGACAAATTGCTTTTTAAAGATTAGTCTTTTAGTAACTTTAATTTCTTCTATAGTGATTAGTTTATTTTGTTTTCTAGGGTTTTAAAAGTCACTTTGGCTTCCATATTCATTGCAACATTATTCATAATAGCCAAATGTGGAAGCAACTCAAGTGTTCATCAATAGATAAATGAATAAACAAAATGCAGTCTATACATACAATGAGATATTCGCTCATTTAAAAAAATGACGTTGTGATACATGCTACAACATGGATGAGCCTTGAAAATATGCTAAATGAAGTCAGTTGCAAAGAAACAAATAGTGTCTGCTTCTACTTTTATGAAATATCTAGAACAGGCAAATTCAGAGACAGAAAGCAGATTAGAGGTTACCAGGGGCTAGGAGAGAAGGGGACTGGGGAGTTATCATTTAATGTCATGGAGTTTCTGTTTGGGTTGATGGAAAAGGGTTAGAAACTGTGATGAGGGTTGCACAACAATGTGAATATAATTAATGCCTCTGAATTTTATGCTTAAAATGTTTAAAGTGACACATTTTACGTTTTCAATGTTTTATCATAAAAATTTTTAACCCACATAAAGTGCTTTTTTAAAAAAAGGTCATTTTTGGTAATTTATATTTTCCTAGAATATGTTCCCTTTCTCTAGATGATTGAATTTGTTGGTATGAATTTCTAGTTTTATCTTTTCCTTAATTTTATTTGTCTTTCTTTTTTACGGTTCAGGCTTGCCAAAAGCTTATTTATTTTTTTGTTCCTTTTTTCCTCTTCCTTCCAAGGACTAGCTTTTGCTTTTATTGATGAAATAAGTTTTTTTCCTTTTCAATTAATTCTTCCTATTATCTTCCTAAGTTTCTTTTTCAAGAATTATTTCATTGTCCTTTTTAGCTTCCTACTTTTTGTTATGTAGTCCCCCCACTGTCCTTCATTTCAAAATAATTCACAATTTTAGTGAAAATTTATTTTTTTATACCAGGGGTTAAACATTTTAAAAAATTTACAACAAACTGATTTTTTTTTTTTTTGGTTACCCTTTTGTTATTGCTCATTTCTAATTTCACTGCCTTACAGCCAGAGAATATGTAATATACATATGATTTGTACTTATTTTATTTATTTTTTGAGACAGAGTTTGTATACATGAGCGCATGCATGTGTGTGAGTGGGGTAGGGGCAGACGGAGAGGGGGAGAAAGAATCTCCAGTAGGCTCCATGCCCTGCCTGCAACTGGACACCAAGGTTTGATCTCACGATCATGATCAGAGCTGAAATCAAGAGAGTCAGAGGCTTAGCCAACTGAGCCACTGAGGTGCCCCTGATTTGTACATTTTAAACTGTATTGAGATTTTCTATGTGGCCTGATTCACAGTGGTATTTTGAAGTTAACAGAAAAGAATGCATGTGAACATACATGTATGTATGTATAAATATATGTATGTGTTATTCAGTAGTTAATTCTATTATTAAAATCTCCCACATAAAGACAGAATTAAATTTTTGTCTGTTTAATATTTCAATTTCTGAGAAAAGAATCTTAAAATGTCCCACTAAGATTTTGGATTTTCATTTTTTTTTGCATATTTGCATATATATTAAGGCTGTGTTATTAAGAGAGCAAAGATTTATGACAGTATGTTTTCTTGGCAGATAGTGCCTTTTACCATCATGAAATATCTTTTCTCATTCTATCTAATACTTTAGCTTTAAATCCTATTTTGTCTGGTATTAATATACCATACTTATGTCTTTAAAGTACGGTTTTTAAAGTAATTTTAGAAGACTTATAGTAAAATGAACTCCTTGACTCACCCCCCCACTCTGATTTTCTCTCCCTTGAGACAACTACTTATTACTTTTTTCATTGTTCTTCTGATAATTGCTTCCACATTTCTAAGTAATAACTTTTCCCACTGCTATCTCTTGGTTTTTTAGTCTTGGGTTTTATCTGTTTCCTGTTGCAGAACATTATTTAGTTCCCTTACATGATTCCATCACATTTCCAATTCCATTCCCCACATCCTCCCAAAATAGTTATAATTTTTGGTTAGATCAATATTCCGTATTCATTATGATGCCTATGAAAATTACTTAGCATATTATGATTATATATCTTTCTAACTTTTTATTGTCCCTGGAGTTAATAAATTTCCCTCTTTGCTTGGTTAAGTACCTATCACTAATTCATTCTCAACTTTTAACCAGGAGTATACATCTCCCATCCACATCACACAGTTTTCTCTCTTCCCTCTTGTGCCATTGGTTGATCTCAAGATCTCCTACATTGCTGTCTTCCTTGGACTTTTCTGTATCTTCACCCTGAGCATTCCCATCATCATTCTCTTGTGTTTTTAGTCCCAATTTAATTCATTCTTCCCTCCTTTCTTTCCTTTTCCCTTTCTCTTTCCCTTCTCTTTCCTTTTTAAAAATTAATTTTTTTTACTCCCTTATTTTGGTGGACCATATCCAAAGCTTCTTAGGACAGGATACACAAGAGCAACCTGTCAGAAAATGTCTTTATTCTACTTTTATATTTGATTGATAGTTTGGGGGTATGTGTAGAATTTTAGGTTGAAAATCATTTTTCTTTAGGATTTTGAAAGCATTGCTAGTTTCTAGACTTGCTGTTGGGATATGTGATGCCAGTGTGATTCTCACTTTCCTTTGTCTGTGGCCTGTTTTGTTTCCCAAAATCTTTTAGGATCTTTCTTTTGTACTGAGTACTCTGAAATTTCACTAAGAGTTGCTTTGGTATGACTCCCTTATCATCCACACTGCTGGGCATTAGTTGGTGCTTTCCATCTAGAAACTCATGTCATTTATTTCAGGGGGATCTTTTTGAGTTGATAACTTGATAATTTATTTTCCTTCATTTTCTTTTAGAAACTCTAATTTCTTAGGATAATGAAACTGCTAAACTGATCCACTGATCCTCTATCATTTCTAGTCCATTTTTGTCCCCTTTCTTACTCATGCTCATCATTCCTTCTACTTCCTAGGAGACTTCTTCAAATTTATCTTCTTTCATTGAGTTTTTCATATGTGCTATTGTTTTTAACTTCCAAGACAACTTTTGAATGTTCCTTTGTTTGGAGTCTCTTGGTTTCTTTTTTCATAGATACAATTATCTTCCTTTACTTCTCTGGAAACATTGCTTTGTTTTGCTTCCTAAATTTCTTGTACTTCTCCACTGTTTCTGTCTCCCCCCAATTTTATTTTTCTCTTGTTGATTTTTATTTTGTTTTCTGCTTGTTTGTGGAAGCTTTCTTGGAATAACTGGCAATCCTTAGATGATCTTTCATAGTCAAGAGCAAGTCACTTAACAGCTTACTGCAAGGCCCCTATGAATGGGTGTGGCTTGTTTCCTAGTGGGTATGCTATAAGGAGATCTGTCTGGGCATTGTAGTTGGAGGACCCCCACCATTTGTTCTTTAGAGTCCTAGACCCATTACCTATGTGAATGGACTCCCATGCCAAATTTCTCACTTAAGAGAAACATTCTTGTCCTTCAGAAGCAAATATGGAGTCAACTCTTTCCACCTCTTTCTTCTGTCCTCCAATGCCCCTGTGAAGGTCTAGAAGCACTTCAGAGTCTACCTGTATCCTTCTTTAACCCCAACATGATGAATATTCTCTTCTGAAAGCAGTTCTAAAGGTTTTAACCTAGGGACACACACTGTTGTCACCACTGGATGTGCAGTGAAAGAAGGGGAAGGGAGAGACTGCTTCAAATATAGTTATTTAACTTACTGCCCTCACAACTATTTGAAAGTCCAGGCTTGTTCTTTGTACTCATTTATGCTGAGTGTTGAGAAATTTCAGAATTGCTTGTGGGGTCCTGAATTTTAATATTTTTTAACGTTTATTTATTTTTGAGACAGAGAGAGATGGAGCATGAGCTGGGGAGAGGCAGAGAGAGAGGGAGACACAGAATCTGAAACAGGCTTCAGGCTCTGAGCTGTCAGCACAAAGCCCGATGTGGGGCTCGACCCATGGACCATCAGATCATGACCTGAGCCGAAGTCAGATGCCTAACCGACTGGACCAACCAGTCGCCCCTACGGGGCCCTGAATTTTAAGCAGGATTTTCCTTTTCTTGTTTTGTCACCAATGCAGTCCTGTCTACCCCTTGTGAGTTCCTAAAATTTCTGGAATATGCAAATTTCTTTTTTGTGTTTTTTTTGTGTGTTGCTATTGTTCTGTTTTAGTTCTTTTTAAAAATATTTTTAAAAGTTTATTTATTTTTGAGAGACAGAGAGAGACAGAGTGCTAGCAGGGGAGAGGCACAGAGAGAAGGAGACTCGGAATCCCAAGCAGGCCCCAGGCTCTGAGCTCTCAGCACAGAGCCCAATGCAGGGTTTGAACTCACAAACCATGAGATCATGACCTGAGCCAAAGTCAGATGCTTAACCAACTGAGCCATCCAGGCACCCCTGTTTTAGTTATTTCTTTAATGTTGGGAGGGATAAAATATATCTTCAGTTCTTCAGTTAGCCAACTTGATTCAGTCCTTCATTTTAAAAACACATTTTTAGTCCTTAAAGTAAGGAAAGGGAAAGAAGATACATTTGTGGGTAAATTGCTTCTTCACAGCCACTTCTAACAGGCTTACCATCAGTCTTATAGACCACACCCACTGGAGACTATGATGCTTGGCCAAATCAGTTAACTACTTCTTGAATATTTTGGTACACTCTCCCTTTTGGTTTGATGTTTTCACTTGCTCTCTTCCTTTACTCCACCTTTCACTTAACTTGAATATTCAGAGTTCTCAAGTAGTCTATTTTCTCCTAGATAGAAAATCATCTAAGACATTAGTTTGTATTAAAATGTTAGGAACTTAATATATTTTCCTCTCCAGTAATATATGTACTCTTAAAATGATGAATAAAGGAAAGCAATGCTCACCCTAAGGGGTTGCTATGGGCTGAATGTGCCCTTCAAAATTCATGTGTTGAAATACTCATGCCCAATATGATGGTATTAGGAGGTGGGGCCTTTGGAAGTCAATTAGGTCATGAGGGTGAAGCCTTCATGAATGGGATTAGTGCCTTTACAAAAAGACGTGACAGAGCTTGCTTCTGCTCTCTTCTCTGCTCTTTCTCCTTTGAGGATATGAGAAATCAGTGGTCTGAAACCTAGACAAGGTCCTCATCAGAAGCTGACCCTGTGGTCCCCTGGTCTGACTTCCAGCCTCCAGAACTGTGAGAAATAAATTTCTAATAAATTTCCGTGGTTTATAAGGTACCTAGTCTATGGTATTTGGTTATAGCAGCCTAAACTAAGACAGGGGTAAATACATAATGGTGGCATTTCAGATATTTCAGAGGCAAAGCTCTTTAAAGCACAATTCTCAGACCACTGCCACTTTGCCTATTCATAAAGATATTAATGGGAGACTCCAGCAGCTTTGGTCATATGTGCAACATGAACCACTGACAGTCATTTTATTTTCTTAGTCTTTACAGTGAAAGGCAGTAATAAAACTTATTATTACTATTTTGAGCAAAAGTCAGTGTAGTCCCCTGGATATTTGTTGGAGGTGGCTTGTTCGGTAGTTGTAAATGGTCACCTTTGGAAAAGTGCAGGGTATGATGGATGGGTATATAAGGGAGGGATTTCGTTTTTACTTCAATGTCTTCTGACATCTCTACAGAAATGGCGTAAAGACAACAATAATATCCAAAAGCCTTCCTCCTTGCTTTGTGATCTGTCATCTTAGGAATTTCCCTGGAAAGAGATACTCCACTGTGCACACCTGTGGTTGGGAGGGTTTATCCACACTGAAGGGGTCAATCCATAGGGAAGGGTCAACTCACTGGGGTATGCACATGAAATGGTTTAATTATTTCTGACAGCTGCCCCCAATAATTGGATCCCCCTTACACTGGGTGGCAAGGATCTTCTGGTCTTGTCCACATTCCATACCTTTGCTGCCATTTTTGGGTTTTTAACAACTCCCTTGATTTTTGCTTAATTGCTTTGATAAGCTTGGACTAAAGAGCTCTAATCTATCCTCCCTAATTTGAGGTTCTTTCTACTTAATCATTTTGATTCCTGTAAAACATGGCAGTGTTTGTTTTAAACTGAGGTATAACATACACTAATCTTAAAATGTACACGAAGATGAATTTTTACAGTTGTATACAACCCACCAGATCAGATTATGCACTGTAGCTATGACTGGCTAACCTAATGGTTTTACTATTATTAAGTTTAGAATGAGTGAGCATACCACTGTAGTGTCACATGATATAAAGTGAAAAAATGTTGCACAATCCCATCACAGTTTAGAATTAGAAAAGTCAGGATAACAGATTTTCCATAATATCACTATCTTTTCATGTTTTTTCTAGAGCCATCTATGTAGGAACACCATGAAAATGATATTTTTAATGTTAAACATGTTATAGCATGTAAATTAAAACATAAAATATTAAAGCCTCTGTGTTAGCCACACATTATTACTCATCCTTCCCATCAGAGTCAGTTTCAGGGTTCAATGTGTTATTCTTTATTTTCTCCTGGGTGCCCACCATAGTTATTTTAGATTAAAGGAGGCACCTAAACCCACATAATAGCCAAGTCCCTGCAGATCTACAGCTACAACTTACTTTTTTAAAAAATATTTTATTTTAAAGTAATCTCTATACCTAATGTGGGGCTTGAACTCATAGCCCCGAGATCAAGAGTGGCATGCTCTATCAACTAAGCCAACCAGGTGCCCCTGCAACTTAACTTCTTAACTTCTTTTACAAATTGTCTCATTCTTTCAATTCCTGCCCCAGTTTAATACTGTGTAAGAGAAGTGAGTACTTGGTAAAGTTTAAATTGTGTGTGTGTGTGTGTGTGTGTGTGTGTGTGTACCGTTAAATACATCTGAAATAAATCAGCAAACCTGGGACTATTCTCTAGGTTTTGTTTTTCTTCATTTTTAGCGAATTCAAGTGATGATCCTTAGCTTTCCAGTTTCGACATTCCAAAATGGCGTTCAGACTCATGCTTGGGGTTGAGTCTGTTTGCCTTTGTTCTAACCAACAAACTGGGCATTGTTTTTGCACTGTCATTCAGAGCTCTAAATAGTGTCAAGAATGTGTAACCAGACATGTAATTACCCAAAGTACCCTTTTTCAGACCCTGTGTTAACTAAGTGCATTCCCCTCATTTCTCACATTTACCAGGCTTGTTAGGGTCTCAAGACTGCTAGCCCAAAAGCTCAGAACTATCTGTGTCTAGGGCAGCATCTATTATGTGGCTGGAATTCAGCAAATGTAGAAAAATAAAGATAATTACTTGTAGAGGAAGTTCAAGGGTTCCTTAATATAATACCAAATACTTCTACTTGTTGAGCGACAAAATTTTTTACATAAAGGATTTTCTCTTGGGGAGAGGCAGCCTGATGTAGCTAGGCATGGTCTAGGCTTCTCTGCATAAAGTGGTGTGACCCTGAATAAGTCAGTACCCTTACCTTAATCTGACCGATCATTCTCTGAAAAATGCCAATTGTCATAAAGTTGTATCATTCCAAGGATGTTACAAAGATCAGAGGAAATATTGAGCAGGAAAATCCTATGCTAACTAGTAAATCTTTACAACTGCTTTATTTATTGAGAAGCAGTAGTTACATGCTTCTTAGAGACCACTAAGCCTTGAACAGGCAGTATACATCCTCTGTTCCAGTCCTTCTCTGGAGAGTAAGGGTCCTTCTTGGACTCCACTAGGAGACACCAGGTGGCTATCCATAAGGCATATCTTGAGAAGTAATGGATGATCTACATTTCCCCACAGTATATCCTGTACTACAGCCTGTGCCAGAACTTGAAATACCCACTTTGAAACCTTCCCATCTCATAATTTGGCAGAGCCTTTTTGGAGGGTGACAAAGTATACCAAGAACCTTAAAAGTCTTTGATTTTGCAATTTCATTCCTAGGGATTTATCTTAAGGAAATCCTAGCATGTGTGATATTTAAAATAGTGACTAGTTAGAAATAACCTAACTACCCAACACCACAAGACTCATTAAATAAACTATATTACAGTAAATCCAGCCATTAAAAATTAGATTGTAACAGAATATTTAATAATGTTGAAATGTTCGTAATATATGAAGTGAAAAGAAGGAGGTCACCAAACTGTACAATTCTGATTATTTTAAACACACACTCCCACACATACGCACACTCACATAAATGCTTAGGGGCAAAAAAGTCAATATATTAAGCTTAATGATTACTGGTAAGAATTATAGGTGAATTTTGTATTTTCTTCAATGAATACATATTATATTTGTTATCAGAAGAATGTAATTTTTTAAGTTCCTTTTTTGCATTCCAAAACTTGGTAAAAATGTGTAAGTTACCTACAATTTACTGGTCAAAAGTGTAAGTTGTCCATGTGAATCTAGTTTTTAATCCTGGATTTGCTACTTTCTAAATGTGCAATCAGGGTCAAATTACTTAATGTTTCTACATCTTGGTTTTCTCTTCTATGACATGGGGATAACAAAAGTGCCTGCTCTCAGGGTCATTGAGGATTAAATACTGTAGATAAAGTCCTGGCACACGGTGAGCAGCCCAATAAAGTAGAGGCTATTCCTACAACCAGTAGTAGTTCTGGCAGAGCTACTATGTTCCGCTGCACACTACCCCTGTGACATTATCACAGGCTGATTTGTGGCTGCCTTCTTGCAGAGTAGAGGAGTTGGTAGTGGAAAAGTTTGAAGATACAGGGGCCAGAGCTGATGAGCACCCTTTTCCCATCTGGTTGGGTCAGCCCTACCCATAGTCTTGTGCACTGAGGGAGGAGAAGCGATATTCTTTCGTATTCAGATAAAATCCTTGAAAGGAGAAACTGTCCCACTTTAACTTTCCTGACTTATAATGTTCAGAGTAGCCTAATACCAGCTGCTGGAGGAACAACATATTCTAATTTCCTGACTTGTACATAGTAAAGTTTCATTGTATTGACAGAGTCTTGCATTTAATTTCCTTAGCTTTTTAGACACAAAGCATTCCTAACAAGAAATTGGAAATAAAAGGGAATAACTGTGCAATGGAACACACATGCTGATTTGAATATGTCATTGAATCTCATAAATACTCAGTAAAATAAATGCTTGGATGTAACAAGGGAAATAAATAATTTTGCTTCCAAAGGTATATAGCAGCAATATGATCATATTTAGAAAATATAAAGAAAGTCATCCATGTCTTATCCGTGCCACACTATATTCCCTTATTTGTATTATTACATCAAGGAGTTCTGTCAAGCTTAGCAAAAGACAGACCCCTTCAAAAAATTAAATAAACATGCTTAAATTTCAATTTAAAAAAAAGAAGCTATTTCTAGCAACATAGTGGGAAAAAGTCACAAAGAATAGTTCAAAGCCAGTAAGACACTATTTTAAAACATTTAGCTAATTTACAAATATCCGAACCAAACTGGAGATTACTCTATGCTGAAAAGTATTCCTTTTGGCTTTACAACAAGAAAAATTAATTTCTGTTTGGACCATTTCTTCTTTAGTTTTCTTCTGCCTTCCCTCCCCTCCCAATCATCTGTTATATATTTGTAAAAAGTCTAAGAAATTTTTTTACAATCTAACTTAAACCTAATTCTTCATGGTGATTTACAAACTGAAGTCATTCATTATAAAGTCAGTCTACTTGAAAAATGAAAGCGACTTGCAGCTAACGGTTAGAAGAAAGTTTTGTGTGATTTTTAAATTTTGATTTAATGCAGTGCTACAAACTCAGCATATGCCTAATAAATATGTGTTAGATAAGGAGAGGGACAGCAAGAGAGAAGGTGAGGAAGTCACAGAAAAAATTATCAAAACCACTGCTTTTCTAAACCATCCATGTGCTAACATGGAAACCACTTCATGAGGGTAAGAATAATGATCTTCAATTTCTCTAAGAAACATCAAAATTGTTAAATTACTGTTAAAGGTTGAATTGTGTCCTCCCAAAAAGAGATATGTTGAATTCCTAAACCCCAGTACCTCAGAATGTGTCCTTATTTGGAAGCAGGGTTGTTGAAGATACAGTTAGTTAGTTAAGATATTGTCATACTGGAATAGGGTGGACCCTTAATGCAATATGACTGGAGTCCTTTTGAGAAGATGGCCATGAGAAGACACAGGCAAGGAGAATGCCACATGATCAGAGCTATGCAGCTGTGAGACAAAGAATACCAAAAACTGCCAGCAAACTACCAGGAGAGCAGGGAAGGACCGACTCTCCTACAAGTTTCAGAGGGAACCTTGCCTCCCAATACCCTGATTTCAGATTTCTGGCCTCCGGATTGTGAGACAATACATTTCTGTTGTTTTAAGCCATCTGGTTTGTGGTATTTTGTTAGGGCAGTCTTAGGAAACTAATACAATTAACTTTATTTCATTTTCTTTTAAAATTTAAGTTTGTATTTTTTTAAAAGTTTATTCATGTATCTTGAGAGAAACAGAAAGAGTGCGAGTGGGGGAGGGACAGAGAGAGCGGGAAAAGTCTTAAGCAGGCTCCACGCTGTCAGCACAGAGCCCACGCGGGGCTCGAACCCATGAAACCATGAGATTGTGACCTAAGCAAAAACCAAGAGTTGGGTGCTCAACTGACTGAGCCACCCAGGTGCCCCCAGGTTTGTATTTTTTAATTCATAAAATAGATATGCTGCTAAAAGGAATTTGTAGAATCAAATGCCTTGAAAGGAAAAAAAAGTCACAGTTTTGTCAGCCAAAAAGTACTAAAATTTGACGTGTTTCCTCCCAATTTTTCCTTTGAATAGTTTTTAGCTTTTGTGCAGCTATGATTATAACCTCATATAAACTTATAGTGATATTTTCAATTAGCATTACAACATACATTTCTAAATTATTACAGACTTTCCATACACATTCTTTAGGGGCACCTGGGTGGCTCAGTTGGTTAGGTGTCCAACTTTGGCTCAGGTCATGACCTCACAGTGCGTGGGTTTAAGCCCTGCGTCAGGCTCTGTGCTGAATGCTTGCTCAGAGTGGGAACCTGCTTCAGATTCTGTGTCTCCTCTCTCTGCCCCTCCCCTGCACATCTCTGTCCCTCAAAGATAAATAAATGTAAAAAAAAATTTAAATTTGTCAATATAAGCAGTGTTGCCCAGATAATTGTTTGTAACTCTATTTTAGAATTTTCCTGTTTTAATTTTTTCAATCATTCTTTTTGGACTGACTCTGAGAAATTAAAGATGATCATCTCATCAGTCTCTTCACAACATGCTGTGTGAAAACCAGGAGGTGGGTTATTTGGTAAAAAACGTGGTCTTAAATAGACCCTAATAGACCACAGTCACAGTTGTGGACAGGAACCCTCAGATCTGTGTATAAGATGTAGTACGAGAGTGAGGCATTTGATAACTAACGAACCAGTTAGCGAATACTTGGTCTCATGTGCCAGGCTGGGTGCTCTAACCACCATGACAATGCAGATTCTGGTAGTATCGAATTCAGACCCTAGGTTTCCTGATTCCCACTCCTGCCTCATTTTTACTCAGGTCATTGCCATGATTTAAAAATGCCTGATGTGCTGCTTAGTTTTGAACTCAGCATAAATCTATCTAACAGATATCTGTGTCATGTGATCCTAGAAACCTTGGTTCTAAGTATGTATTAGCTTGTGATTTGCAAACTTTTCTTAGCCATGGAAATTTTGTCTTCATAAACGTTACTCATATTCCCAATTTATAAAACATAGAAAAGCAGAACCTATGTGATGGCAGGGAAGGCCAGGCAATAAGCTCAGCAGTTCTATTACTAACTCCCTTGACCTCCCTTGGGATAGATAGAGGCAGCCCCTGAAATGCCTCCAAGGAACCCTAAGGCTCAGAGGAACACTTATTGTAAAAGAGAACCACATAGTCTAGTTCTTTATCCATTTCGTGTATAAAGTGGCTATGCCGAAAGGGATTTTCTATTTTTTTTTTTTAATTAAAAAAATTTTTTTGAGAGAGAGAGATTGGAGGGAAGGGGCAGAAAGAGAGGGAGACACAGAATTCAAAGTAGGCTCCAGGCTCTGAGCTTTCAGCACAGAGCCGGATGCGGGGCTCAAACTCCCGAATCGTGAGATCATGACCTGAGCCAAAGTCGGACACTTAACCGAATGAGACACCCAGGCACCCCAGAAAGGGATTTTCTTAAGGGCTGAAGTGTGTGAAGAATTAAGTTATGAAAAACAGCTTTTCAGTTTTTCCTAGGCCACTGGTTCTCTCTTCTAAATGACTGTCTTGTTCCCAGTTCCCGGAAATTTCAAAATGGGTGGTGACATTTCTAACTTGGCTTATGTTATGGCCTTTTCCAGAGTATTCCCTCTTTAATTCTTCTTGTCATCTGTTGGTACCCCATTTCCTCTTCATTTTCTCCTCTCCATATAACTGAAGAGCCACGTTGTGTTTCTAAAGATCATTTTTGTGTAGCACTTCTCCAGAAGCACTGTTATAAACCTGAATACATGTTTTAGTAGCAAGGCAGCTAATAATGATAAGTTCTAATGCAATAAAAGAAGCCAGTCTGTGAGAATAAATGACTTCCTTTTTGTGACTCTGAGTTGCATTTCCAGGAGTGATAAAGACTTTATGCTGATCCAAACAAACCTTCTCATCCAGCTCTTCTTCTCCCCAAAACCAGGGGCCCCACTCCCAACTAACCTCAAGGAGCTGTCTTTAGCCAACAATTAGGACAAATCCAGGTGATCCAGGTCGGTCAGTCATGGCTGGCTTCTTGATCTGGTCCCGATGATTAGCTGGTCACTATATACAGAATATAGACATAGATGAGAAGATAAAGATGACAATTCATTCAAAAGAATAAGAAAGGTCTCAAATTTTGTAATTCATAAATATGGCATTTACAGTTCATAGTTTATCATTGGTACGTTACCATTTAATCTTTTTTATAGAGCACACTTTATAGAGTATGGAAGACTCTCAGAGTAGAATCACTATAATCAACTGAGAACTGCAAATCAATAGGACTGGCCAACTTGCAGTATCACTAATGGAGCCTTGTGATTCATTCATTTTTAAAGGGATAAACTTGATTATGATTGAACTCCCCTTCAATCGAGGTTCTGATGCATACTGGCCAGGATCTGATCTATTTCAGTGGCAACATATTAAATTACTGAGCATATAGAGGCCCACTGGTCTAGTCACTTCCTGAGATTTCGCTGTAGAGGCTTAGGACACAAATATGTGATCAAGTATAAATGAGAGCTGTTATCTCTTCAGCTAGCAGGACTACCTTGGTCTTCCCTTGGCAGAGCCTCTGATTCTGCTCACCAAACCATCTATCAAAACCAGACATACTTGACAACTATTTAATGTCCCCATCCAGCTTCTCCCAACCACTTCCTATGGCTCACATCTTGATATCTAAGGTTAGGACTACCTCCAACTTCATTCTTAAGGCCTCTTGAGGATTTTTCAGGTAAAGGACTTTTCACAGAAGTTAACTGAAGCAATCCTTATATGCTTATTATATGCAAAATACAAATTTACAAAAAGGCCAAGTTAAGCAACAGTAATCCCCTTCATAAAACATTTCAAATAGGTTTTCTAGAACTAGCGAGTTCCTCTGTGTTTAAAACACTGTTCTGTTTTTTAAAAATACACTTACTAAAGACTTTTCATGAACTCATAAAGTAAGAGGAATCCACATTTTCTTTTTCTAGCTAGCTAGGTCCATCCAGCCCAGCTGCCCAGAGTAAAACCTGCTCATTAATACACTCCTCACTGGCTCATCTCCATGTTTCACTTTTCCTTCTCCTTCACATGGGCTTCCTGTGATCATCTCTCAAACAAACTACCTGCACCAAATCTTTGTCTCAGGACATCTGAGCTAAGAGAACTTCCTCCTCATGACAGAAGGGACAACATCGACAGACCTGGTAGCTATGGTAGGGTGTCTCTCTTGCCTCTGGTCTGCTTCTTCTTTTTTTGCCCTTTGATCTGCTTCTGCATCCCACGCCTTCCATCCTGTTGTGCACTAGAGTAGTTGCTTCCTTTTAATTCAACTGATATACTAGTCAAAACCGATTCTGACTCTCTCTACCAATGCTCAAAGTTGGCTTTTAAAGGGCTGAGCTTTGCTGCCAAATCTACAGCATTCCACATGTTCCATTAGCTTCCATTGCTCATATCAACCCCCTTCCACTCTGGCTAAGAGGTATGAGCAACTGTAGGACTGAGGCCAGCATGATAAAAATGAAAGTTTTTAAGGTCCTAAGAGGATTTTTCAATCATTTCCATCCAACTCCTTAATCTCACATGTTAGAAAACTGAGGAGCAGAGAGAATAAGCACTTGCTTAACACCTTGTCCATTAGAGAAGAGGAACTTAGATCACTGACCCCTAACCTATGCTTTTCCCTTTCTGGGCTTTTTCTGAACACATTCCACCACTGCTTCCTTTGTTTGACTCAATTCCCCCTGCTCACTACCACTTCCATCATTTATTTCCAGTTGACCTAAGTCCTCGCTGACCCTGAGCCCTTAAGTTATAATCATTTAGTCTAGTTTCACAGATCTGCTGCCCTTCTTGCCCTCATACAGAGGTTGAAAATTTCCACCAATATTTTTGCAACAAAGAAAAAACTAGGAAATAAGTAAAGTGATATACCGGCGTTGTCACTGATGACCTCTTGCATAATTGAGCTCCCCTTGGGAGTTGTGTGACTGGGTGAGATAACTGTCGTCTGGCCCATTGCACCCCGGGAAGATACACCTTTATATCTCATGACCTGCTGAATGCATGAGCATCTAACATGCCCACGGAACTCTTGAAAGCCAAGGTTAGGCTGTTTCTCCCTTGACTTGACTGATAATCTGGCTTCTGCTTTTAACCTCCACATCACCCATGCTTCAATTTGCCTAGCTTTGCCTCTCAGGGTTCTCTGAATCGAGTCCTCTGGCCCAGCGCGGCCAGGTTCCTCATTTTTACAACTTCACATTCTCTGTCTAAGCAAGCTTTATTTTCTTCCAGCCTAAAATGCCAAATTAGCATTTCTTTTCCAGATTATTATTTTGATTATCTTTTTGGGCAGGTTTATTTTGTGGTCTCAAATAGATTCTTAGGGACAAGGGCCATGACTTAAGTCTACTTCCTGATACCATATGGCATATGGCTTATTATGGACTGAATGTTGTGACCCTCATGTGTTGAAACTCTAAGCCTCAGTGAGGCTGTATTTGGATATGGGACCTTTAAAGAATTAATTAAAGTTAAATTCATAAGGTCATAAAGGTGAGGCCCTGATCGAATAGAGTAGGTGTCCTTATGAGATACCAGATAGCTTCTTTTTCTCTTTCTGTGAAAACCCACGTGAGGACAATAGTGAGAAGGTGGCCATTGCAAACTAGGGAGAGAGCTCTCACCAGAGCCCAAATCAGCTGGAACATTGCTCCTGGATTTCTAGCCTCCAGAACTGCAATAAAATAAATCTGTTATTTAAGCCACCCAGTCTATGGTATTTCGGTATGGCAGCCAGAGCTAACACAGGGTTGTTGATTGAGGAAACGGCCCCCACCCTCGGATCTCAAGCAGAGTTACAAGCTGGGCAGGTATCACTACTTCTGTGTGAAAAGTTAACTCATTTCCCACAGAGTCCAAAATAAAACTTTCCTTTGTCACCACCACTCAACAACTGTACCCTTTCTTCTGTTCCTGACAAAATCGTCCCAACTGTGAACAAAGCTTTAAGCCACAAGCAAATCTTTTACCCTCTTGTCTATACCACCTCTGGCATCCCATCAAATGCCAAGTCTTAAGAGAGTCTACTGACCCAAGACCTTGTATCTCCTTTCTCCAGGCCTTATTACTCTGGCCTGTGCTCTTGAGATGGCCTCTTAATGGTTCTTCTAATCTCCAGTCTTCATCTCATTGACAGAAGAGGAAACAGAGGCTCAGAATTTAAACATGCTTAAGGTTGCACAATTGATAGTAAACAAAATTCAAACCTAGTTTAGTTTTGCCTCAAATCCTGCCTACTTTCCGCAGACCTGTTTAATGTTCCTCGTACAGCCAGAATTCATAATGTTCTGCCTTTAACTATAGCTATTCATAAGACTTTTATACCTATTATCAAACTGTAAGCTCTTCCTTATATCTCAGGCAATAGCTAAGCCAGAGCCTTGCACTAGGTAAGGTACCTCAAGAAAAGATACTGAATTGAAAATGGAAAGTAACCATCAAAATGGTGACGTGGGAAATAGTTTAGGACAGAGATTCAGAGAAAGCTTGTAAGAGAAGGAAGAGTTGGTTCCTGAGTTGAGCTTGAGGTGATGATGGAGAATCTGGCTCAGCAGAGAAGTGGGTGGTCAGAGGTGGGCCTCAATATCATGAGTGAACCTGTGGAGGGCGGTTGGCTTGGAGGGCCCTGTGTTTCTGCATTGGGTTCAGCTGTGCTCACCGAGCAAGTCACTTAACTTCTTTACATGTTGGTTTCCTAACGTGTAAAGTGGGAAAAAAAAAAAGTACTGTTTGGAGTTCATGTGAAGAATAATGAAATAATGGACCTAAACCACTTAGCACACTGTCTGAACCTAATATGTGTTACCTGTTACTAATAAGTACTATTGAATATTAGTAGTAATATGGTCTGAAGTATGTCACATGTGCATAGATGTGTGAAGTATGTCACAGATAGATTCACTCAAATCTATTCCTTGAGTAAATAATTTACACTTACAGATAATGCCATTGCTGTGAATGGATTAAAAAACAAAATCATTGAGGGATGCCTGGGTGGCTCAGTCAGATGAGGGTCCGACTTCGGCTCAGGTCATGATCTCACGGTTCGTGGGTTCGAGCCCCGCATCGGGCTCTGTGCTGACAGCTAGCTCAGAGCCTGGAGCCTGCTTCAGATTCTGTGTCTCCCTCTCTCTCCGACCCTCCCCGCTCATGCTGTCTCTCTCTCTCTCTCTTTCTCTCTCTCTCAGAAATAAATAAGACATTAACAAAATAAAACAAACAAACAAAATCATTGAAAAGCACTACTTAAATTCACAGAAACACTTTGGTTCCTATGATTTTTTAAATAAATGGACTCCAGCTGTCCCTTACAAGGTATTCTCATAGTTGAAAATCTTCAAAACCAAATTGTTCAGAGGCAGGAGCATGCTAAACGTATTCTGGGTAAAAGATTAACTTGGCCGAATCAGACACTTAGCCTTTCAGAGTAGGCTGACCTAGTGAGAATCCCTATTCTACTTCCAGGCTGTGCTTTTAAGGAATTTAGCCGCATTCCTTATCTTTCAGTACTTTGGTTTCCTCATCCTTAAAATGTGGATAACAATACACAAGGGCTGGAAGACAGGTTAAACTGGGTACTGTACATAAAGCAAGAACTGGTAGATAATGATGATGGTGATGTTTGTGAAGCCTGATTGTGAAGGGCCTTGGATTTTCATCCTGTAAGGCTCTTGTTCTCAAAATGTGATCCCTGTAACAGCAATGCTAGCATCATCTGAAGCTTGTTAGAAATACATATTCTCAGACCCATCCCTGACCTGCTGAACTCTGGAGGTGGGGTCAGCAATCAGTGCTTTTACAATCCCTCCTGGTGATTCCGATGCACTTCGGTTTGGAACCTGCTGTGAGGTAATAGGGAGCCATTGAAAGTTTTTGTACAGTGTAATGATGTGATGAAAATGATCGTAGAGCGCAGACAATATATCCTAGTTTAAGAGGATCAAATCGCCTATGGACAAGCTTCCCAAGTTGCTGGCAGAAGCCTGTCTATTGATCCTTAACAATGTTTAGGCACCAACTGGGGTTAGCACTTAGGGCCCCAAGCACAGTGCTGACCTACTGAATGAGGTAAGGAAGGCAGCGCACGGCGATTAGAGAAGATGCTCTGGATACGGTTTCCACTGAAAGCCTTGGGACCGGGTGGCCAGGTGATGCTCAACGAATTCCGCCCCTACAAGCGTGTCACAAATGTACCCTGCAAGAAAGGAAAAGAAAACGGTGTAGAGAAACCGGAAATGAGGGTCTTGGGGGGTATAGAATCTGGTGGTGGGGGAAGGGATTGGCTATGCGGGGGTGAGGAGAAAGGGAGGCCCCCAGTCGGCCGGGCTACACCCCCTTCGCGTCCCTTTAGAGCCCGGGCGCGGCCGGCGGGTGGGGCGGGNCCGCCTCTGAGCGTTTGGAGCCAGGGGCCAGGTCGATTCTGTTCCCTGTATTGTTAACGCGAGGTGGGGCGTCTCCTCACCCTCGGCACCTCACCGGGGAAATCCCGGCCCGTCTCGTNAGCGCCCTTTCTCTCCGACGGCCCCGCTCTCTGTATTCATTGTTGTGCCGCTTTTAAATTCTAACCCCTCCCCTCCTCTCCTCTAGGATCCTGCTGGGATTTTTGAGCTGGTGGAAGTGGTTGGAAATGGCACCTACGGACAAGTCTATAAGGTCGGTGTGGGGCGCCGTCTTTGTTTCCCGTGGCACGTTGAAACTTCTTGTTGGGGGACGAGGAACAGGGTGATAAACATGCCTCTGACCGGAGGCCACGCCGCTTGGGCCGAAGTTGGGAAAGGGGTTTCGCCTTGCAGCCCCTCTGTTTTTAAACAAGAGTTTTTTTCAGGCTGGCCTTAAAAGACCTCCCTCATTTCCTGGCTTTGAGATAAGGAAATAAGCTACACTCTTTGGCATGCACTTTTCTTCAGTAAAATGGGAAAACATTTTTTTTTTCCTTCCATACGGCAATATTCCTTCCATACGTTAATTCTTTGGTTTTCCCCAGTTCTGGCCCTCTGAGTTTGTGTGCGTTCATGAGAACTCGGTATCGGGAGGCCTGGCCTATGATTATCCCAAACCACTGCCTTGGCTTTCTTGAAAATTGTCATCGTGTTGCCTCGTTTTAATGTTTGCCGAGTGCTCAAGGTGGGGAGTTTGGGGTTACCTGGGACTTTTTAAGAACTCTATCACGCATTCTGCTGATAGATACAGACATATTTGGGGGAAGCAGGGAGGGGCGTGGGTTTGGGCACCAGGAGCAGGAAGAATTAACTGCGGGAGGATTATAAAATCTGAATTCCAGGAATAACCTGTTTGACAGGTGTGTAATTGAAACAGAGATGAGGGAGAGTGAGGAGTCCAGAGGATGCCCAGATTGCACACCCACCCCAGGCCTGNCCCCAACTGTAAATGAAACTAACAAATCTGGAGACTACGAGTCGGCTGTGAGTAGCTGACACCTGATGTGGCTAACAGTGCTGTTTTATTCAGTGCCCATTCTGGAGCTTCTCAAAGAGCTGCAGGTAGTTGTGCTGAGGCACAGATCTTGAAAATTTGAAACAGAATGTTCAATTTCCTGGGTCCTGATTTATTTCTTCTTGTGAAACGGTTTCTACTCGGAATCCGTACTGGGGGTGTTTTCTAGCTGTTAGAGTGAGTACAAGGTTGGGATAAGAAAAAAAAATCTTATGAAGCAGGGCTTTGTGGTTCACCATGAGGAATTGTCATTGTCTCATTAAAAATGGAGGGAGGGGGTTGGAAGCTGACTGTAGACATTTTCTTAGGCCAAATTAAGTGTGGATCCTATTGTCTCTTTTATGCTTTATGAATAGAGTTGATCTGTTGCTTGAACGCCTCTCCCCAGCCCCAGCTTCCCCTGGCCTGGCTGTGTACTGGGCTCTGTACGGGCCTGTGGTCTGAACTTGAGTCTGTATTCTTAGGTGTTCTCAAGTGAATTAGCATGTGTTTTGTTGGTTAACTGTTGGGGATGGGGCCAGATTTTTGAATTTGAAAGGAAGCTCTGTTAACTCAGCCTGCTGGGCTCAACTGAATTTGGAAGCCTTTGGAAAACTTTGGAAAAGACTGTTGCAACTCACTGAGTGGCCTGGTAACTGGCTCGAAGATGTTCTCCCTAGCCCCAGTGTTTGTTTAAGCCCCAGTCGGTTTTTTCTAACCCAGTTTTTCTGGCCAGATCTAAGTGGTGAGTGTACTCTTCCAAGTGAGTTAGCCAAAGCTTGTTTTTGACCTGGTTACACAGTAGTTGGGTTGTTTGTATCTTCCTCAGTCAGCATGGATGTGGAGGGCAGTGAAGTAAACTAGAAGCCAACAATCCGTTTTTAAACCAGAAGAAGAAAGAAAGAATGAGACCTGAATGTGAATTAAATGGCTTTCAGAGGTCGGAGTTCCTTGTGGTAACAGTTTGGGCAGGTTCTTGGTTAAGTTTTTTCCCCCTCTTCATTTCCTTTCGTTCTATCCTCTCCTTCCCCCAAGCTTTTGAAATAGATTTGCTGAGCGGTGCAGTTGGGAAGCATTTGGGATACTGGCAGTGACACAGCTCTCTGACTACAAAGTCTGTTCAGTTGAGAAGAAATTCTCAAATTATGCAAACCTAACGAATTAAGAAATCTGTGCAAAAGTGGCACACACACACACAAAACGGTGCTTGAGATTTTACTCACCAGTAGTTCTATTTTATTCTGGACAATTTTAAAACATACACAAGGAGAGAGAGTAGATCACCCAATTTAACAGTTACTAGCACTTGACTAATCTGGTTTCATCTATAGTCTTTCTCCCTCCATTAGTATTTTAGGGAAAACTCTATAGTTACCATTTCACTAAATGCTTCAGTATGTATCATTTTGTTTTTCAGGTAACCAGATAGTAATTCAGATAATGCTATTCTCACACCTAAAAATTAATTCCTTAGTGTCAAATCAGTGTTAAGGTTTTTCCTGATTTTTCTTACATGTTTCCTTACTATCACAGTACTTATGAACTGATCCTGGGAAGTTCAGTCTTGGTAGATGGTAGAAATAGGAGAGGCAATTAATTAATATCTCCATTTTCTTTTCCCTTTCAATGTCTGATTTCTAGAACTATTTACACTATGCAGAGGAGTTTATTTAGAATTTGTTGGTGTGATTTGCATATAATGGTTTTGGGATTAGATTATTGACGCTCTAGCATTTGTTTATTGTTGCTGAACATCCACTAGTGTGAACAGCATTTGAATTGGGAAAATATTTGTGATAACTTGTTGTTTCTAAAGAATCCTTTTATCCCCCCATTTACATAACTTCAGGTAAAAATACCTTTAAACTGAACCTTGTAGCTCTGATTTATTTCATTGCTATATTTTCTGTTTTTTTTTTTTTCTGTGAACTTTTTATTTTTTTAGTGACTGTGGTGGCTTATTTTGAGAAAACTGTACTTATGTGAGGTGAATGAATAAAAAGAGGGGAGTTTTCAGGGTTTTGATGTTTTATGAAAGTGCCTTTTCTGAGGTAGTTTGGCACCCCCAAATTTGGTGACAAAATTGGTAAATAGTTTGAGTATAGTTGAAGAGTATACAACTATCTTAAAAGATTTGAAACAAAATACATTCTTTTTTTTTTAAATATTTTTATTATTTATTTCTAGGAGAGAGAGAGAGACAGCATGAGCAGGGGAGGGTTAGAGAGAGAGGGAGACACAGACTCTGAAATAGGCTCCAGGCTCTGAGCTGGCAGTCAGCACAGAGCCCGACGCGGGGCTCAAACCCACAAACCGCGAGATCATGACCTAAGCAAAAGTCGGACGCTTAGCTGACTAAGCCACCCAGGTGCCCCAAAACACAGAATACATTATATTTAGAGAAATTTATTTTTTGCATTAGGTTTCTGAAGGATCACCAGGAAGCCTTTTCATAAATTAAAACCCAAGAAGAACATTGTGAATTTCAGTTTACAGGATTTCATTCAGAATACCATCTATTTATAAAAGAAGTGTTTATAAGATGATCTTGTGCATGTTGAGTAAATCTAGTGAATTTTAATTATTTTCATCAAAGGGGGATAGTGACTGTGTGAAAAATCAAAACCAGAAAAAGTAAGTTTTGTTTTTGTGCTATATTGGGTTTTATTATTTTATATTTTATTTGACCATTTTTGGTTTTTCCTTGGGCTTACTGTTCCCCTGTTACTTTGTATTTGGTGAGCATACAATGACTGGTAGACCAAATGTCTTGACTAAGAGAAGGAAAATCATGCTTTTGGAAAGGTGCTGTAGGTAATGAGAGGGGAGGTTAGGGAGCTTAGAATCCAGCAGGTGCAATGTCTGGTCAGGGCTTGCTCACAGAAAGAATGGCAGCCTTTCTGGAGATTTGAGCATCTTGACCCTGTCTCAGCCTGTCCTTGGAGGAAAGGTAGGCTGTAGACCTTGGAAGCTGAGGGAGAGTACTCTGGGCCCAAAGATGGTAAGCAGAAGCAACACTGAGAGTTTGCCACCTGTTAGGGCATGGTGCTAATGCTGTCCCCCTCATTTACTGAAGAAAAGGGGAAGGGGTGTGTGTGACAGAAGAGCTGAGAGTGTATTTGAGGTTTAAGGTGTAGTGGGCATCTTAGGGGAGAGATTATTTGCATGCCAGTTAGGGAGCGATGGGATGTCCTTCTTTTGAGCATTGAGGGATCATTGAAAGTTTGGTTGGGATTGGGGAGTCCATGGGAGTAAGTAGGAAACCTGATCAGATGATGTTTGGGAAAGGAGCAGGTAAAATGGTTGTCCAGAAGAGGGGAGGGAAAGGCCGAGACAGGGTAGTAGCAGTGGCAGTGGAGAGGAAGAGTTTGGGGCTGGATTCTTGGGCATTCTTCCTCTCTGAGGTCAACCTGCTAAATTCAGTCATTCTCTGCAGGCTTTGGTTGTGTCCCTTTAAATGGGGACACTATTTGCCCACTGGATTAGGAAGAGCCTTGGGATCTGTGAAAGTGCTAAAATTATTTTCAATTGCTCAGCAGTAAAGTGCTGTATAAATCATGTGGCTTTTAAAAATCATTGGCTTAACATTTTGGAGCAAACAAAATTTTGTAAGAGAGTTCTCTAAATGCTACTATCCCTTAAGTGTAGCATCTCTTGTTCTTAACTGGAGGTATAGACTCCACTGGGGCAAAATGAATTTTGAGGAACCAAATGTTTTCATTGTAAGAAGGTTTGAACTGCCACTGAGTGGCATGTACAGACTTGTTCTGAGACTTAGAGCTCCTTCATGCTGGAAGAATTCTGGACTTGGGTAAGGTGGGAGGAAGCCAACTCTGTTGAACATGTATTGGTGTGTAGCTTTCCTAAAAAATATCAACCCCAGATTTCCAAAAACTTTTTCAATTAAACATAATCATAAAAATCAAAGACTTATAGAGAATCTAACCACCACATAAAATCCTCATGGTAGTTTTAAAATTTCTTACTGCTTGAAATAAATAAATGTTCATTTGCATAGCTGCAAGCTTGTATTTTTGCCTTTTTCTCTTAGCTGATTTTGGATATGTATACATTTCTATGTATGGAGATAATCCAAAAATATTATCTGGGGGTGCTTTTGGTGCAGTGTGTATGTAGATTATGGACTGATACTAGGTGGGCCAAGACTTTGAAGGCATACATCGTACTTTTGAAATAATGCATCTCTGAACAGGTGTGTTAAGCCAAGGAATAATCATCTAAGGAGTTTCAATCCCAGGAGACTAAAAATATAAACTAGAGATGGATGCTTTGACACACGAATTTTATACATAATCTTTTATTTTGTTTCTTGCTTGATTAGTAAATATTTGGTCATCTGATTGTTAACAGCTGGTTAGGCCAAGAGATTGCCTACTCTTAGGACATCAGATATTTTCCATTTCTTGAGTTGTATTAAGTTTATGATGCCTGTGCTTCCTGTCATTAGTATCAGTGCTTTCATTTTTCTGTATTCCATTCATTTTTTAAAAATTGGTAGACAGCAATAGAATATTTAAATAACTGTACAAGTGTACTGCTTTCAGACCCAGTTTGTCCAGACACTGAATCAGAACTGTTGACGGGAGGGCAGCACTAATGTGTATAATATGTAATAACCTGGAAGGCTCAGTCCCCATCTAACATATGGGTCTGTCATAAACACTGTACAAACATGTAGACCCCATGACAGTTGACTGTATTTGAGTCAAGAGCTTATTCCAAGTAAGTTCTCAAAATCAAACAGTACTTACTTACAGTTTGTGATAATTTTAAGAGTTGAAACAATTGTTGATTACCATATTATCTTTTAAAATCAGTGCTTTAAAAACTTTCACAGATACTGATCCACATATTGTTTCGCTGACTGCTTGTATGTAGATTGCTTTTGACTATTTACTACAAACACACTTTTCATGAATTCGGGTTAGTCTTTTATAACACTAGTCTGCATTACCAGTGTTAAAATATTAAAATATATTTAATATTTAATTTGGGATCAGTTATTTTATGATCAGGGGTAGAGATTTCCAAGTACTTATTTAGCTTTTGGAAGATTTGGTTGGTAATTTGCTCTTGTAACACGATAGCAGCACAGTTGTATCAGAATAAGTATTTTGGACACATGGAGGGATGGCCGGGTGATGGTCTTCCAGTGACCAGTGTGGCAGCCATATGTTCTCAAGTTTAATAGTGTTATATGATTGCTCAGTGGATAGAACATGATCTTCTGTTAGGCTGGTCAGTGATAAAGTTCGCTGGCATTATTCAGAAGAGAAGTGATACGATGGGAGGCAGTTTTTTTCCTACAAGAATTTCAAAAGAAAGGACAGAATAATTTTTAGGACTTTACGAGTGTTTAAAATTGGCATCTTAGAAATCCTGACATCTGTGTAGCATTATGAGGAACTTAAGAACAAAATTGGGGAGATAAGATGCAAAACATTGAACCATACAGGGCTGATTTCATGCCACTTCCAGTTCTTGCTGTGCTCTTATCCCAGCTGGCCCTGGGCACTGTTGTGCATGTTGGGTATACATATAGTGGTGAAGGAAGCAGGCAGTTTGTTTATCCTCACGGAATTCAGGAAGGACAGGGAATGGACACAGAATGCCAAGTATGTAACGTCTACTGTAAATCCTGTACTGTGTTTGTCTCCCTAGGTCCTCTGTCCAGCATACTGGCATTCAGACACAGCACATGCACTGGCGCATGGGACTGGCTCAGACTTGGCGTGCACTTTTTCAGCCTCAGAAAGGCTTCTTTGTACTGTAACATACAGTACAGACAAATGACTAGGAAAGTGGAATGAAAAAGTAGATATACAAAATACCAGCCTCAGCGTTTTTATTACTAGAATCAAAAGACATAATATCAAATTGCTGTAAAGGTTTTTACAGTTCTTCTGTTTTCGAAATTATCAAGCTTTGTACCCTAGTCAACAGACCACACTTTGAGGAGCACTGAACTGGCAGGATTGATTCTGCATTAGCAGGAGGTGGCGGGGGGCAGGGGGCTCTTCATGAACTCTTGGGTTGATTTGTTGCATCAGCAAGTTGGAGAATTGGGGCCATTGTCCAAGCCTAGCAGGTGTTCTCCTCCCCCTTGAGAAGTAGGGAGCCCAGGGCACATGCTGGCCACAGCTTTGTGCATAATATGCTGTTGAGCCCTGGGGCATCATCCTAACTATCTCAGATAGGACCCAATGCTGACAAATTATCCCATTACATTAAAATAACTGAAAAAAAACCCCACCCTTGTACATTATGACTTAAAAACTTTATTTTCATTTTATGATAAGTAGGGCCTTAAAAAATCTATCAAAGTTATGAATGTACATGGATGCGACCAAGTAATACTAAAGTTCTCATATCAGATCATGGAGATCTGTTCCCAAGAGGCATCTATTTTCAGCCTTTAGTTGCTACTGCTGAAGTTTACTGCTGTATTTCTGAATGATATGCTCATGTGGCTATTTCTTGATTTTTCCGTTTTATGCATTTATTGGCTTCTTGTAATAGTAGTTACGGTTGTTGAACTACAGTTTTGAACTTCTGTAGTAGTTGTAGATTAGCTCTTAAAACTCATCCCTTAGATGAGTATATCATAATTTTGGGTTAAGATGATAATTGTTTATATTATCATGACTATGTAAATAACATTTATCTCTGAGCCACACAGTCTAATAGGATTACATGTCCTTTTTTAACATCTCTTCCCCCTTGAATTGGCATATGTTTTCATTTGCTTAGTTTTCTATCTACCTATGATTACTTTCCCCTGCAAATGCCCTAAAAGATCAAATGCGCAGCAGAGTTACACCTATATCAACAATTTTTCCAAATGCTTAAATACATCAGATAATTTATTGTTTCAGATAACCTTTTGATTTCACTTTTTTTTCCCCTGGGGAGGTACCTCAGAGCTGGCCAGGTATGGTTGCCCCTTAGACCTGGTACATAACTGTTCTCTTGGATCATTTCTGTTCCCTGGATACAGTAGTCCTCTTTTTGGGTTTGCTATCTTATTTTCCTGAAGCACATCCTCCAGTAGCTTTATAAGAAAGTGTGCATGACATGTAAAGGTTTTAAGTCCTGGCTTGGATGGCTGAAAATGTCTTTATTTTTCTTTAACATTAGATTAAAAAATTTTTTTTAATGTTTATTTTTGAGAGAGAGAAAGAGAGAGAGAGAGAGCGCGAGCATGCACAGAGCATGTCCATGGTAGCCAGGGAGAGGCACAGAGAGAGGAAGACAGAAGCTGAAGCAGGCTCCAACGTGTTAGTGCAAAACCCATCGTGGGGCTTGAACTCACAAACTGTGAGATCATGACCTGAGCCCAAGTGGTACACTCAACTGGACCCAGCCACCAAGACACCCCTTTTACATTGGATTTTTATGTTTTCTGGTAGAAAATATTCTGGGTTGAATACTCATTTTTCCCTTGGAAATTTGAAGACATTTCTTTTTTGTTTGAGTGAGACCTGTTTAAAATTTCTTCTGAGAAGCTTTGGGGGTACTCTGTTTATTTCCTGGTGTTCTTAGATTTTATGAGCATCTTTCATTGTCATTCACTGATCTACGTAGTTAGTTCTTTTTATCTGGAAATATCCCCCCCTCCCCCGGAAATACTGTTGTTTTCACCTCCAACTTCTCTGCTTTCTTTTTCTGGAAGTCCCCCCCCCCGCCTTGGTGTTTAAGTACCAAAGCAGTGCCAGGCACAGCCCAGGAGCAACATTGCTTGCTTCTTGCTTGCTTGCTTTCTCTCTGTCTCTGTCTCTCCCTCCCCCTTTCCCTCCCTCCCTCTCCCCCCTCCCTCCCTCTTTCTCTCTCTCTCTCTCTCTTTCTATTTATTTTGAGAGAGGAAGAGAAAAATGTGTGCACACTTGTGAGGAAGAGGGGCAGAGAGAGGGAGACAGAACCCCAAGCAGGCTCTGCTCTGTCAGTGTGGAGCCCGATGCAGGACTCTGAACCACAGACCATGAGATCATGACCTGAGCTGAAATCAAGCCATCCAGGTGCTCCTCTTTCTGGAAGTTTTATTAGTCACCTCTTCAATTTATTTTTTCTTTCTTTTTTTTTTTTTTTTTTTTTTTTTNNATTATTATGTGTTTGACTTTACATTTCAGTGTTTACTGAATTTTTAGCTTTATTGCATTTTTAATCTATATGAGTAGCTCTCTTTAATCTTTTTTGTTTGTATTTAACTTCATCTGTTCTCTTGATCTATGTCCTCTATCTGAGGATATCGAGTATAGGATTTTTTGCAAGGTTGGTTTTGTTTTCTTGTGTGTCTACATTTCTTTTCCTGGTTTGTTTTTTTTTTTCTATTTATTTTGTTTCTGTGTTTAATGCTAAAGTTTTCCTTAAATGCCCAGAGTTGTCATAACTCTGCTCATATTTGAGAGTGAGACACTAGAAGTGAAATTGGAGGGTTAGTGTGTATGGGCAGGAGGAGGCTGTTTGGTGATATTTCAGTGTAGGGAG
This sequence comes from Crocuta crocuta, assembly GCF_008692635.1. Lineage (NCBI taxonomy): Eukaryota > Metazoa > Chordata > Mammalia > Carnivora > Hyaenidae > Crocuta > Crocuta crocuta. Next base: position 5,191,707 of record NW_027551558.1, on the reverse strand, counting down.
GATCAGTATGTTCCCCTGCCTGGGGAACCCCACTTCTTAATACCTATAGATCTTTTCTTTGGGGTCCCTTTTCCTCTAAGAACACTCAGAGAAGAGGTCTTTCTTGCCTAGGGGCTGTCCATCTGTTTATTGGAGTTTCTGGGGTTCCGAGTGGAGGAATGACACTGGAACTCTGCAGTTTAATATCTTAACTTTTCAACCCTGTGTCGCAGCACTTTGTCTCATGTCCTCTCAGTCTGGAGTCTTTCTCCTTCAGTTTCTTCAGGGGTAAGTCTTTGATTTCTTTCTTTTTTTTTTTTTTTTTTTTTTAA
>NW_027551558.1:5102410-5191283 GCF_008692635.1 Crocuta crocuta | reverse complement strand
AGGGGTAAGTCTTTGTTTTTTTTTTTTTTTTTTTTTTTTTTTTTTAAGTCTTTGATTTCTTAAGAGAATGGTGTGATGTGAAATAGCCACCAGACTGTGAGATAGAGGAAGAGGTTCTGGGGCAGTCAGTCACTAAACACCAGTGCTCTTGCTTTTAGCCATATACTTTATGGTGTCAGTTGCTTCCAAATAATGATCTTCTTAGGGTTCTGTGGGGCTTATTACCTGACTTGGTGTCCTCAGCAGGTACTTAAGTTGTAATGTTTTCTTCTTTACTAAGTGAATTGCTTCCCCATCCGTTTTTTAGCTGTCAAAACCTGATAGAAATGATTTCTGCTGTCATCCCTTCCCCTTTATCTCTTTATTCTTCTGTTTACCTTATGATCATTTTTATGGAATTAACATGCATGACTTAGGTGGTCAGTCCATCAGACTAGAAGGTAAATAGAAGTTGTATCTTTGATTTTTAAACTTATCTTTGACTTTAAACTTATGGTTTTACTCAGGTGTTTGCTTCTCTTTGTCCAGAACAGTAACAAAAACAGAATAGCAACAACAATACTGAAAACATTGCCTGAGTGCATGACTTCTGGGCTGATACTGAATTTGGGAGATGCAAACCCCGGGAGATGGAAGAAAGCAAGGCAAGATGCAGAGCAGTGTGATGCTGCTGCTCTGAATAATCCTTAAAGAAGAGATGAGATATTTTTTCTTTTTTTTTTTTTATATGTTTTATTTATTTCTAGGAGAGAGAGAGAGACAGCGTGAGCAGGGGAGGGTCAGAGAGAGAGGAAGTCATGGACTGAAACAGGCTCTAGGTTCTGAGCTGGCAGCCAGCACAGAGCCTGACGCGGGGCTCGAACCCACGAACCGCGAGATCATGACCTAAGCGAAAGTCGGACGCTTAACCGACTAAGCCATCCGGGCGCCCCATTTTTTCTTGAAGAGAACTTTGTTGAGCAGGTTTGTTTGGGTTTTTCTGACATCTTTCTTGAGGTATATTTTATGTGTCGTGAAATGTACCCATTTTAAGTTTACATTTCAATGATTTTTTAAAAAAATTTTTATTATTTTAAATCTTTATTTATTTGAGAGAAATTGTGTGCATGTGTGACCTGGGAAGGGTCAGAGAGAGAGGGAGACAAAGCATCCAAAGTGGGCACTGAGTTAATAGCAGAGAGCCCAATATGGGGCTCAAACTCTCAATCCATGAGATCATGACCTGAGCTGAAGTTGGACTCATAACTGACTGAGCCACCCAAGTTCCCCTACATTTCAATGATTTTTAATAAATCTGCTGAGTGGTGCAACCATTATCACAGGTAGTATTAGGATACTTTCATTCCCTAGCAGGATTCCTTATACATATTTACAGTTAATCTCTATTTCACTCCAGAGCCCCAGACAACTGCTAGTCTATATTTTCTGTCTCTATAAATTTGCCTTTTTTGAGCATTTCTTATACTAAATGGAATCATACAGTGTGTAGTCTCTTGCATCTGTTTTCTTATACTTTGCATAATGTTTTTGAGGTTCATCCACACTGCTAAGTATGGTAGTTTGTTCCTTTTTATTGCTGAATAGTTTTCTAGCATATGGATAATGCTGTTTTGTCAATGTATTCACCAGTTGATGGAACTTGCTGTGGTTTCTAGTTTCCTCATTCAACAGGTGTTTTGGCCTGGCACCCTGGGCTTTTTCAGAAGAGCTGTGCAATTGGACTGTACCTTGGAGCTTATGTAGAATGGAGTAGGGATTTATCTGTCTGGGTCTTGCCATTTGTCAGCAGTATAACCAAACAGTCCCCAGTTCTGATGACCCTGTGTGCCAGTCTGCTTCCCTGAAGCCTGTACCTTCCCCACTCTCACTATTAGTCATCCTTGGGTTTAAGTCATTTCATTAAACATGAGTACAGTTTCTTATCTCTGTAAAGACAAACTGTTCACTATCAGTGAGGTCATTGGTAATAAGAACCAGGCTAAACCAGTTTTTCCTTCTCACTTTTTTGGGGGGATTCCAATGTGCAGTAGCCAGCCCATTTGCCATGTGATGGTAAAGACAGGAGTGTTCTTTCATCCTGGGCAGAAGCTATTGACTCACCAGGATTAAAACAAAACAAAACAGAATCTATTATCTTTGGCCAAAGTCTGTATACCAAGTTAAATATAAATGATTTGTTATGTCATGTGGGGGAATATAATTAATCATTTGATTTGCTTCAAGTATACCTTTTAGAGTACTTTTCTTAACCTTTTATTCTAAAGTACTTTCATGATATATTTTTTTAAGGAACTTACTGCATTAAAATAAAATCTAATTAAATTTTATAATGTGTATTTTTTGGAAATTGTTGTGCTTAGAGCATTCATTCTTATCTGCTGATAGTAACTGAATACTGTTGACTGTCAGACCCTTCCCCCATTAGTTTTTCTGAGACCCTCTGTATGTAATTGTTGTGTAGCTTTAGGACTATTCTGGTTTGAGATCTCTGGTCAAAGACTGAATATTATCTGAGTCAGGGCTACACATCCAAGGGACATACAATTTATTAGGGATCCCAGGTTAGGCACTCAGTATTGCCTGAAGTTGAGGATGTGTATTCAAGTGACATATAATTCATTGGATGTAGTCATGCACCTGCTAGGGCATGCCTTAATTCCAGGGCCTTTCTTCTTTGAACTCACATAATAGAGCATTTCTGTTTTCTCTATGTGCATATGGTCTTTTATCCATTCTTGTTGCTTCTTTTCTTAATTCCCAAACAAAACTTGTCGGTGTTCAACTTTTTTTTACTCTTCAGTGTTTGGAGGGCTCAGCATCTGTTCTGTGTTTCATTGCCTGTAGATAATTTTTAGCTTGCTCTGGTAGGCATGATTCTTTTCAGTCATTTATTACTGAGGTATGTAACATGTATATGGTATGTGCCAGACACCATGTGAGGCTCACATGTCACTGGTGACAATGAACAAGGAGAGAAGTCAGTCAGCTTGTGTTCTTGTGGGGCACATAGCAAGCAATTTTAAGAGGATGATATTACAGATGGGGAAGAGCAGTGCTTATGGGAGTGTATAGCTAAGCTGGATCTGATAAAGTAAATACAGTGATATGTACAATGAAACTTTATGATTTAAATTCAGATTCTCTGGGTGAGGCAGAGATGGGTGAGGAGCAAAGAACAGTGGGCTTGTTTTGCCATGGAGCTGATGACTCATCATCCTGATTAATAAAACTTTGAATAAAGATAGGAAGGGGTGTGTTCCATTGATTATGGTAATTGCTCCCCCTTTTAGTTTGCCTTGAGCTACCTGTCTCTTGAGAAGCCTTGTATCCTACATCTGTTCCTGCTTTGGTGTTCATTATTGTTTTGCATCTTTCATATCATTTTGGAGTTCTCAGCTTACCCATTTAGCACCCTCAGCATCCCCTTAAGGTAGCATGAGGAAGGAACTCCCATCAGACCTCTCAGAATGTTCTGTGAGCAAAATAATATCAGGAATATTTGGTGAACGGATGGCCCATAGTGGGTCACATGGTGCCCTCCACTACATACACAGGAGAGACTACTTTATTCTGCTGCTAGTCCTCTTAATCTTAGGGCTGGAAGTAACCTGTAAAATAGGAACAGTGGTGTGCAGCTTTGTGCTATTCAAATAGTTTTTAGTAAGTTTCTGGAGTTAAGGTTATGCAAGGAAATCATTTAAAAGATGAAGTTTTGCATTTCTTTTCAGGTCCTATGTATTTACTTTTTGATAATATAGGCAAAAGATAATTTTCTTTTCTTGAGCCTAATGGGTAAAATGGTTTTGTGGGCTTGTTTGAAAATAATTTAATGTCAAGTGAATATTTCTAACCTTTCTGTAATCATACTGGAGAAAAGGCCTTTTTAATTACTGATGCTAACCATCAAGGTGTGAAATTCTTTTTATTTTATTTAAGCAAGGCCTCTGTCATTCATCAACCCCAAGATTGAATTAGACATTTTATTAGTTTGCTATTCAGTTAGCTGAAAATATATTTCCTGTTTAAAATGCTAAATTGTACATGTAATTTATTTTTTTTCTTGACCTTTATTCTGTTTCATTTTTTTCTGTCTCTCAGTACTGAGTACTCGGTCTTATTGGTAGATTGTCTTTTTTCCCTTTTTGCTGCTTTCTTTTGTATTAATTGAGTGTTTTTATGATTCCATTTCCTGGTTTATTAGCTATAACTTCTACTTGTATTGTTTTATAGGTTGCTTTAGGGTTTATAGTACACATTTTAACCTATCACACTTTACCTTCAAATGATACATACTTCATGTGTAATAATAAAAACATTACAGTAATATCACTTTCATTTCCCCTCCCTGGCCTCACGGTATTTTTATTACACATTTTACTTTTACGTATGTTATAAATCTTAAATTTACATATGTTATAAATCTTAAAATATGTTATTTTTGTTTAAACAGCTATCTTTTAAAAAGATATAAACAGTAAGAAAAGACAGACCTTATACATGTACCCATGTGGTTAGCATTTCTGGTACTCTTCATTCCTTGTGTAGATCCATAATCTCTCTGGTACCATTTATCTTCTGCCTGAAGGACTTTACCTTTTTTTTTTTCCTTTGGTAGTACAGGTCTGTTAATGAATTCTTTCAGGTTTGTATGTCTGTAAACTTGTTTTGTGCCTTCATTTTTTTATTTTTATTTTATTTTTATTTTTTTATTTTTTAAATGTTTTATTTATTTCTAGGAGAGAGAGAGAGACAGCGTGAGCAGGGGAGGGTCAGAGAGAGAGGGAGTCACAGACTGAAACAGGCTCCAGGCTCCGAGCTGGCAGTCAGCACAGAGCCCGTCGCGGGGCTTTAACCCACGAATCGCGAGATCATGACCTAAGTGAAAGTTGGACGCTTAACCAACTAAGCCACCCAGGCGCCCCTATTTTTGTTTTTTTTAAATGTTTTTTATTTATTTCTGAGAGAGAGACCACGTGAGCAAGGGAGGGTCAGAGAGAAAGGGGGACACAGAATCAGAATCCAGCTCTAGGCTCTGAGCGAGCTGTCAGCACAGAGCCTGATGCGGGGCTCGAACCCATGAACTGTGAGATCATGACCTGAGCCGAAGTTGGACGCTTAACCGAGTGAGCCATCCATGCGTCCCTCAGCCTTCATTTATAGAAGATATTTTTGCTCTGTATAGAATTCTAGGTTGCTATTTTTTTCTTTGCAGTATTGTAGAGATATTACTTCACTGTTGTATTACTTGCATTATTTCTATTGAGAAATCTGTCCTTATTATGTTCCTTTGTATATATACGTGTCATTTTTTCCTGACTTTTAAGATTTTCCTTTGTTTTGAGCAGTTTGATTATAATGTTTCTTAGTGTACTTTTCTTCATGTTTCTTGTGGTTGTTGTTTGTGCACTTCTTGGATCAGTGGGTTTGGAAGTTTCATCACATTTGAAAAATCTTTGGTTAGTATTTCTTCAGTGGTTCTCCCCCTCCCACCTTCCAACCCCCTTCTCCCTTCTTAGGCTTGGGAACTTCCATTACATGTTTATTTATAAGGCCGCTTGAACTTGTCTCACAGCTTATCCATGCGTTTTTTTTTTGTTTTTTTTTTTTTCCATTTTTGGGCTTCATTTTGGCTAGTTTCTTTTGCTGTGCCATTAACTTTTCTTCACTGTAGATTCTGCCGTTAATCCCATCCAGTCTATTTTTCATCTCAGACATTGTATTTTTTTTCATTGTTAGAGGATTTGGGTCTTTTAAAAATATTTTCTAAGTCTCTACTTGACTTTTTGAACATATGGAATACAGATATAATACCTATTTTAATGTCCTTGACTTTAATTCTAATATCTGTATCAGTCTTGGGTTAGTTTCAGTTGATTTTTCTCACTTTGATTATGTGCTTCTGTCTGGTAATCTTTGAGTGGATGCCGGACATTATGAATTTTACCTTGTTGGGTGCTGGTATTTTTTTATTCCTATAAAATATCTTTGAGGTTTGTCTTGGGGTGCATTTAAATTACATGGAAATAATTTGGTCCTTCTGTATCTTGCTTTTGTGGTTTTTGTTGAAGAATTCTGGAGCAGTGGTTGGTCTAATGCTAATCAAGCCCCACTGCTCAGGCAAGACCTTTCTGATACTCTGCTTAATTCCCCATGATTTATGAGTTTTTCCATTTGCTTGGTGGAACAGATACTTTTCCCATCCCTGTATGAGCACTTTCATTTTCTAATCCTTTTGAATAGTTTTTTTCTCCCAGACTTGGGTAGTTTTCTTAAGATTGGCATGGGTTGATCATTACTTGACTGAATATGTAGGGATCTCTCTACAGAGCTTGGGAGTTCTTTTCTTTCATTTTTGCAGGTCTCATCTCTAGTACTCTCACCTAGAACTCTGCCATGCCTTGGTCTACCTAGACTCTAAGCTCCTTCTCAACAAAGGGAGTCTGATGGGCTCTGCTTGGGTTTTGTCTTCTTGTTCCATGCCCAAAAAGTTTTGCAGGCAGTTGTATGGCTCACCTCATTTGTTTCCTATCTCTCAGGGATCACTATCTGTCATTGCTTCATGTCTAGTGTCTTAAAAACTAAAATTTTCACAAATTTTGTATAAGTTTGTTTGGGTTATTTTAAATAGAAAGGTAAATCCATCCCCTGTTAACTCCATCTTGGCTAGAAATGAAAGTTCAGTGATAGGTCCATTCTTTGTCTCATTATGAGACACATTATTCTTCATTATGAGACATCAACAACATGGCAGACTGTGAAAGTGATCCTTTCCCCCTTTCTGATGGGAGTAGTGGGGAGTTGGGGGGTGGGGGGGAGTAGTCTTGGATTTTAAACATACCATTAAAAGAAAGGTTTATTGAGATACAATTCAAATACTGTATTATTTACCCATTTAACGTGTACAATTCAGTAGCTTTTAGTCAATTCACTGAACTGTATAATCATGACACATTTTAGAACACCTTTATTACTTTAAAAAGAAACCTCATTACTCCAGTCCTTTTATGACTACCTTTCTGACTTCCTCCACCTCAGCCCTAGGCTACCACTAATATATTTTGTGTCTCTATAGATTTAGTTATTCTGGATATTTTATATAAATGGAATCAAACAGTATGTGTTTTGTGACAGGCATAATTCATTTGTCATGTTTTCAAGGTTCATTCATGTTGTATGCATTGGTACTAAATTATACCACATTTAATCTGTTAATCAGTTGATGGGCATGTGGGTTTTGAAGGTTTTTAGGAATATTACTGCTGTGAACATTTGTGTATTTGTTTTTGTACTGTGTTTTTATTTCTCTTGGATTTATATCTGGGAATATATCTGGGAATGGAATTGCTTGGTCCTATGAACTCTATGTTTGACCTGTTAGAGGACCTGCTAGACTGTTTCCCAAAGCAACTATAGTATTTTACATTCCCACCAGCAGTAGATGAAGGCTTCAGTTTCTTTTTTTTTTTTTTTTAATTTTTTAATGTTTTATTCTGAGAGAGAGCGAGAGAGCGAGCGAGCAGGGGAGGGGCAGAGAGAGAGGGAGACACAGAATCCGAAACAGGCTCCAGGCTCTGAGCTGTCAGCACAGAGCCCAACGTGGGTCTCAAACCCACGAACTGTGAGATCATGACCTGAACCAAAGTCAGACGCCCAACCGACTGGACTGAACCACCCAGGTGCCCGCCCTGAAGGCTTTAGTTTCTTTACTTCCTCCCCAGTACTTGTAATTATTTGTCTTTATTGTAGCCATCCTAGTGTTATATCATTTTGGTGGTTTTTTGCGTTTCTCTGATGACTAATGGTATTGAAGATCTTTTCATTTGCTTGCTTGCCATTTGAATTTCTTCTCTGGAGAAATGGTTATTCAGATCCTTTGCACATTTTAAAATTGTGTTATATTAATTTAATTTTTGAGTTGTAATTTTTTAAATGTATTTTATATACAACAAGTCCTTTGCCAGATATAACGCTTGCAAAATTTTTCTCCCATTCTTTGGGTTGACCTTTTCCTTTGTTGATAGTATACTTTGAAATGCAATAGTTTTTCATTTTGATTAAGTCCAATTCATCTATTTATTTTGTTGCTTATGCTTTTTGTGTCCTAAGAAACCACTGCCTAAGCCAAAGTAATGAAGATTTAGTTCTGTGTTTTCTTTAAAGCTTTAGAGTTTCAGCTGTTATATTTTAGTTCTTTGATCCATCTTGAATTGATTATTTACAGGTTTATTTTTTTGAAAGAGAAAATCCCAAGCGGGCTCCATGCTAAGCCAAGTCTGACATGGGTCTCGATCTCACGACTGTGAGATCATGATCTGAGCCGAAATCAAGAGTTGGACACTTAACCCACTGAACCACCCAAGTGCCCTCGAATTGATTTTTGTACATGACAAAAGGGAGGGATCCCAGTTCATTCATCTGCCTGTGTTATCCCAGTACCATTTGTTGAAAGGACTGTTTTTTTCATATTCATTTGTTTTGGTGCACTTATTGAAAATCATTGACCTTGACTTGGAGGGTTTCTGAACTCTTTTTTCCTTTTTTTTTAAAATTTCTGAACTCTTAATTCTATTCTGTTGATCTCTTTGCTTATTCTATACTAGTTACCACACTATCTTGATTACTATAGCTTTGTAGTAAGTTATTTTAAGTTTTAAAAAAGTTTTTATTTATTTTGAGAGAAAGAGAGAGTGCACGGGCATGAGCTGGGGAGAGCAGAGAGGGAGCAGAATCTGAAGCAGCGTCCACACTGTCTCTCTAAAACACATTTGTGAGAGACCATCTAGAGATATTCCTGAATCTTCTTACTCCTGCAAATGTGTTAAGGAATAATCTGATAATGATGCTTTTAGAATCTTAGTGACCCTATAAGTTAAATACCATACAGCACAAAAGAGAAAAAAGTAAAAAACCTAGGGAACCAAGCCAAGATCTAGATGTAATGTAGATCTACCTAGATTATTTTGTCATTTCTTATAAAACTTTCACTGTAAAAAGTTTACTGCAGAGTATGTACAAATTATATACCTAGATGGCATACCTATCATTACCAGAAAAGTATAGAGAAATGTGTTTCTTAAGGAAGATCAAAGACTCTGGCCCTGAACCACTAAGAAATAGTTTGCCTTGAACTTCAAGGGTTGATTAATCAGAAATTTCTCTGAAACTAAAATCTTTATTATGCTTAAGATATTTCATCCAGGAGGAAAAATGTTCTTTGCTAACCCGATATTCCAGTTTGACACTGATAAATGAAAAACTTCCTAATCTCCCATCACCCAGACCCTCACCAAAAGTAGCAAATGCCCAAGGAGCTTTCCATTTCATTTGTAGTCCTGAAACTCAGTTGACCATGTGATAAGAGCAAGTTGTTTAATATCTTTAAGAACTTCCTTCATATAATACATGTAAGTCTCAAATCCAAGCCAGAGTGTTGCTTCACAAACCATTGGTGACTTTAAGGCAGTTTGGAAATCTGGTGGTGCTATATAAATGCTAAATTATCAAGTCTTGTCAGGTGTAATTTAACATTAATTATTATACTCTCAAAACACAGTTTTCACTTAACTTTTCCAACTGCTTGTTTACAAATATTAGCAAAAGAGGAACTACCTAGAACACAGATTTCATCCAGGCAACCTGTTCAGACTAAATTACAGGGAAGGAAGATTTTTGCTAAAATACACTTCCTCTGCTTGCACAGAAGACTTTGTTGAGAAATGATCTTTAACTGAGAAAATTATGCCATCTCTATGCAACATATTTATGTTTAAACTTAATTATCTTTCATTTCAAAAGAGGTTTTTGGAAGAAGGTAACAAAAAAGCCCCTTTCCCCTAAAAAGTAGAAGAAATATGTTCTATGACTCTCTTATATAACTAATCTTAAGCACTTGGTCTTCGCTTGCACCAGCAAATATGGGAAAATTATCCTTCTGTAAGTTCAAACTGATATCAACCAGCCTCGAATAAAAATAGGAGATAAAACTCCTTTTTAAGTCATTTGCAGAATTCATTTGAACATTCTGGTAATTACTTCCATGGTGCTCATTGAATGTGAGGGCTGGGGGGAGGCTTGAAGTTATCTAGTCCAAACTTTGGTAAAAGAATGGATCTAAGATTAGTTTTAAAGAGGCTATAGAGGTCACAGTGCTCATCAGTCATAGAACTGGAACTAAAAGCTGTTTCTTTGTTAAAAATAAATTCAGAGTATTGCTTGTCACCTAACATTTCTTCCACAAATTGCTCAAATAATTTTTCATTTTTCAGAGAGTATGGTAAAAATATGAGGCCACAAGAACTATAATAACAAATATATGTGAACTCATACCTATATTTGCTTGAGCTGCCATAGCAAAATACCACAGACTGGGTGGCCTAGACAATAGAAATTTATTTTCTCAGCGTTTTCGTGGCTAGAAGTCCAAGATCAAGGTATCTGCAGGTTTGGTTCCTCCTGAGGCCTTTGCAGATGGCTACCATCTTGCTGTGTCCTCACATGATCTTTCCTCTGTGGGCTTGCATCCCGATGTTTCTTTGTTTCCAAATTTCCTCTTATAAGGCCACCAGTCAACTCTAACAGCCTCATTTTAACCTCATCACCTTTTGAAAGGTCTGGTCTCTAAATACAGTCACATTTAGTCACACAGTATGGGGAGGAGGGGTTAGGGCTTCAACATATAAAATTTGGGGGTGGTGGGGAATCATAGCTCATTTCATAATAATACCATAATGTTTTTTTTTCACAGTACAGACACAGAAAATAACTGTGCTATAAAGTAGTAATCTGTATTAACTAATAAGACTTTCATTTTTAAAAACCAAAACTACATATGGTCTTCTGTTCAGATACACATATAGCATATTTATTAAACACAGAAATACTAATAGACTCTCTTCTAGATGATGGTGATACAAATTGGCAAAAACTCCACCGTCTGTGTTTTCATGGAGTGTAAAAAGACAAAACATATCAAGTGGTGATAAATGCTTTTTTCAGCTGTCATTTGCTGGGTAACAAAGGACACCCCCAAAACTTAATGGCATTAAACAACCATCATTTTATTTGCTTATGATTCTGTGGGTCAGCAATTTGGACTGGGGCCAGGCTCTGCATTGTATTCTTTTGCTGGTCTCTCCTAGGACCCCTCAGGCAGCTGCAGTCACCTGCCAGCTCACCAGGAGCTGCATAGTGGAAGACGGGCTGGCAAACCTTTGCAGCACCCTGTTGTTTCCTTTGATCACTGTTTTCTCTGTCATATCTGGGTTCTTTCCCTTCCTTTCATTCTTCGTTAAGGAATATTAAAAAGGTTTTGGATATTGTGGAAGATTCCATTTTGGGGGCTTGAGATGGAGATATAATGCTGACTTTTTAAAGTTTATGTATGTGTTTATAAAAGCTTTTATTTTTTATTTAATTTTTAAATTTTTGTGTGTATTTATTTTTGAGAGTGAGAGAGACAGAGCACAAGAGGGGGAGGGGCAGAGGAGAGGGAGACACAGAATCCAAAGCAGGCTCCAGGCTCTGAGCTTGTCAGCACACAGCCCGACGCAGGGTTCGAACCCACGGACCGCAAGATCATGATCTGAGCCAGAGTCGGATGCTTAACTGACTGAGCCACCCAGGCATCCCTAAAAGGTTTTATTTTTAACCAATCTCTACACCCAACATGGGGCTCAAACTTACAACCCTGAGATCAAGAGTTGTGTTGTGTGAGCACCCCTAAAAGATCTTTAATTTACAAAAAAGTCTAATTACCCTTAACTGCAGTGTTACCACATGTCCTGTTTTACTTCTAGATGTTAGTATTTTCCATCCATATACTTGGATAGGATGACAATAGCAAAATGATACTAAGTCATAAGTGTGCTTTGGTTTTAGATGCTCAAATGCCTCAATTCCTGTATGGCAGTGCTAGAACTGCTTTTCTTAGCTCAACAGGAAATAATAGGGCTTAGGCCAGAGGAAGTCCTGCATACCCAGCTTGCAGTTTGTGAGCTTCTCATTGGTGGTTAGGAGAGTAAGTGAAGTTTATTTCCTTCCCCAAAATGTTGATTATGAAGAGGAAATGAGATCTGTCTACAGGTAAACTAACCAGATTATATCTGCTGTTTATGTGTCAGAAGATGGAATTTGAAAATAAGTTCCAGTTCTTAGGAAGAATAAAAGAAACAGTGGGATTGAGGTTGAAGTGTCTGAGGTTAAGGCTCTTGTATATTAACTCTTTATTTTTTATGTTTAGGGAAAAGAACAAATTTTTGGCATGAATTATCAGTTATTTCTAAAATTCATAGTCTTCTCTCATTCGAGGACAAGTTGGCATAGGCTCCACTATGAGGTCATTTTTTAGTTTCAGTTGGTTGGGCATATGGGGTTCAGATGTCTAAGGTATGCCATAGGCCATGCATAGGCTTTTTGTTTGAGAGTTGAGGGTATTTCTACAACAGTGATTTTGATGGGTTTAGAAGAGAATCAGTATGTGCTAAGCTCAGTGAGGACTTAATTAGCCTTTGATAATGTTATTATATAAATTAATAGAAATGGAGAGGTGAAAACAGAATAGAAAAAATGCTGACATTGGGGGCTGGACTGAATTGTGGGAGATGGTGGAACCACCATGTTGTATTGAATAGAGAGGGGACACCTTGACAGTGTGTTAAAAAATTAGTTATCTTGTACCGGCTCAGATCTTTTATATACATTTCCTCATTTTTATCTTTATTTTATGTATGCATAGACAGATTAAGTAATTTGCCTATAGTCACATATCTAAGCAGTAGAGAAACCAGATTTTAAGGCCTTTCAAATCTTCACTTTTAAGTGTAACACTTAACCATTTGCCAAACTGGTGCCCTGGGTATTGACAGGTTGAGTTGATGGGCAAGATGTTTCTAAGCAGAGAGAAGGTAGGAGAATTGGGGGCTCTGGATGACAGTGGGGAGAGGGAGGGAGGGGGAGTTAGAGTGGGGTTGAGCAGCATAGGAGGGCAGAAGTTGCCAGCCTTGAAGTTTTCCTTTTTTCCCCTCATTTTCTGTGTCTAGTTCGGTGCTTCTCAAACTTCAGTGTTCACTGGAGTCAGTTGGGAAGCTTGTTAAAATCCAAACTGATTCATTGATTCACAGGGTCTGAGATGGTGCTTGAGATTATATATTTCTGTTGTGCTCCCAGGTGGTACTAAAGTAATTTCATACTTTGAACACTAAGGACCTAGGCAGGCAANAAATTTAGAGCAGGAAGTGTTGGTAGTTAGCAGCTGATTTAGACGTTTCATTGGAACACAGCTGTAAGAGTGGCTTATCTGGGCTAGGATTAGGTCTTATCTGTGTGTTGTATCTGTCTTGTTTATCTGCAGGTTCAAAATCAGCAATTTTGTGAACTTTCAGTTGGGATTGTAGGCTCTCTGAGGTTCACAGGATGTTTATGTCTGGGAAGGCTGTTAGCAATTATGTAGCCTGATCTCTTGGGTTACAGATGAACAGTGATGGACTTTTGGCCTGGTCAGGACTAGGGTCATGGAGGTCTATCTCCCCTGCTCTCACCCTCAAGTGCTTTCTTTCTGTGTGGAAGGCAGTGTAGTGATTTAGTGACATGACAAAAGTCAAAATAAGAAACTAAAAATGATTCTCCTATTCCGTTTTAGTTTGTAGTGCATTTCCTGGCAGAAAAGTTAAGGGTCTCAGAGAGTGAATGAATAAAGGAATGAGGTGAGGTTTCTGGAGGACACCGTCACAGAGTGGGTTAGAGGCTGAGGACGGTATCTGAACTGTAGCAGTATATTTCTAGTGAAAATAGATGACGCCACTGTGTTGTTGTGGAGAAGCTTGCAGACCCAAACAGAGGCAGGCCTTTCAGACAACAGCTGTGTTTTGAGTCAAGAGAGGAAAAATGGGCAGGTGTGAATATAATCAAGCGATGACTTGGGAAAGACTTTTTAGGCATGCTATTTGGATCGTGATTATATGCTCTCGTGTCTGGGAAAACAGGCAGTAGAAAGTGTCATTGTTGGAATAGGAAATTCAAAAGCCTGATTGTGAAAATAAGGAAGTTCTAAAAGGGAGACTGGTGGATGGAAGTGAAGAACTTGAAGATTTAATGTACTACTGAGAAACAAGCAGGAAAAAGTCTGTCTGGGCAGAGATGTGTATGTCACAGTTGTACTTATGTGTGTATCTTGTGGGGGGATAGTGGATAAAGTCAGTGGTTTTTATATTGAAGTCTTGGAATTAGACAGTGTTCTGAAAAGAACTTCAAAGAACCTCTAATTCAGCCTCAAGGACCCAGAGAAATGGAGAGAGCAATGGCTTAAGATATTTATCAGCTGTCGGGGCGCCTGGGTGGCTTAGTCGGTTGAGCGTCCGACTTTCACTTAGGTCATGATCTCGCGGTTCGTGGGTTCGAGCCCCGCGTCGGGCTCTAGTGNTTAAAAAAAAAAAAAAAAAAAAAAATTTATTTATCAGCTGTCTAGTAAACTGCCAAATGGGCTTTGCATTTTTCCCTGAAAGGACTTGTTACTCTGGTTTTCTCTCATCTTACTCACTTTTTTTTATTAAAAAAAAAGTTTTTTAAATGTTCATTTATTATTGGGACAGAAACAGAGGATGAGTGAGGGAGAGGCAAAGAGAGAGGGAGACACAGAATCTGAAGCAGGCTCCAGGCTCTGAGCTGTCAGCACAGAGCCCAACACGGGGCTCGAACCCATGAACCATGAGATCATGACCTGAGCTGAAGTCAGATGCTTAACCAACTGAGCCACCCAGGTGCTCCATTTATCTTACTCATTTTTTAAAAAATACACTTTTACTATGGGCCCTTAAGTTTAGGCACTGTGATAAACATTTTTCCTTTGGATTATCATTTTCCTTTGGATTTTAGCTTTGTGCTTTCTGAAAATTCAGATATTCAAGCTGATTAATTCAGTAATCTTTTGTTTCTCTTTTTTTGATATTGGAATACTTACTGTATTCATCTTTCTGAGCCTTTCTGAGGCTTGAATTTGGAAATTCAAGCAGGAAAGCAGACAAAGTTTTGGCTGAAACTAATTTTGCCAGAATTGGTATTATTGTATTTTGTAGTTTGTTGTGTCCGTTGCATCAGGTCGGTCTTTAGAGAACATTTTTAATACTTGATTTTTCTGTGTGTCACGTTAATAAAAAACATTTTTAACTTGTCCTTTAAAAGAACTGTACTCTAGCTAAATTGCCTTTAGCGCTATTCACGTGAGCTTTACTAGCATGAATTCAGATCTCAGTCATTTAAAAAGTACAGAAGTAACATTCCCATTTTACAAATATATGCCTATGAAATTTAAAGTTCACTGTAGAGCATTTCGGTAGGCTTTGAGGTTAAAAAAAAGAATAAGATCTAGAAATTGGCGGTATTTCATGGGAGACATTGATATAAAGGTAATCCTCTAAAATAGCCTGAAGAATCCAAATTCACTTCTTCATGACTTTGGAGAGGTGCACTGTTTTCCTCTAGACCAATGTAAAAAGACTATTTTGAGAGAGTAGGTGGCCCAGACTTTGTTAACTAAGGGGGTAGCTGATGGGCAGGGGAAAAAAAGGCCCCAAGAGGCAAAATGTATGAAATGTAGTGTGTTAAAGATAGGGGTGTTGTGTTGCTTTTTGTTTTGTTTTGTTTCATTTTGTTGTAACTCATGTAGCATACAAGAGTTGTCCTAAAACTGTGTCATGCTCTCCTTCTGCTCCAGAGCAAATGCCTAGCAGGTAGAGCCCTTGTCTCATCCTCTCCTTTTCCCTTAACCAGTAAAAGTCAGCAAGACAGTAGGCTCCCTTTCAGCTGATAGCAACTTCCCCACCTAGTTTTATTTCCTAATTCCTGCTGCATCAGCTAAACAGTTCCTTCTGAGCATCTTCTTGTGGCCTCGAAGCTCCTTGGCTAGCTTACAACAGAGAAGCAGATAGTAATAGTGGGAAATCTGAAGCCATGGGCAAGAGGTTCTCAACCCTCATGTATCTTGGAATCACTGGGGAGCTTTTAAGTCTCACCTAACCCAGTGAGTCCTAGGCTTACCTGTACATCACAGTGCCTTAGGGAGCTTGGGAAAAGAGAAAAAAAAAGACAACAGTTCTGTAACTCCTGAGATTCCAAATTGACACCCAGGTGATACCTGGGTGGGCTTTTTAAAAGCTCCCTAGGTTGTTCTAAGGTGCATTCACGTTTGTCTGGAGTTTCTAAGTTTCTGCCCTGTGGCTCTGTTGGGGCTTGAATTTGGAAGTCCTTTGCATCTGTTCTTCTTTTTACTTTTGCTAATTATACTTTCATTTATAATAACTCAATTTTGGAGGACCCGAATTTAGTTGATTGCGGAAATTTCCTTCTTAACTAGTTTTATATCTGAGAGAAAAAGGTAAATGAAAGTCTGCTTGCTATGTTTTTTTTTTTTTCTTTTCATCTCTATCCCTGAATGAAAAGGTCATGAATTTCTATTGATTTTCTGACTGGCTTAAAGTTTTCAGCTAGGTATTATGTTGGAGGTTCTTCTTGGGGAGTTTGTTGTTAATTTTCATGGTTTGTGAAGACTTCTCATAGATAAGACTTTATATGTAACTTCATTAGAGGACATTTTCTGGGGGATACCTGTACTGATTTTGGAGGAAGAGGCTATTGAGGCCAAGGAATAAAAGGGTTTGAGAATTCTTGGTTTCTTACTCATGTTCTCTGTTTCTGTAGAAACATGAATGATATTGCATAAATCAAACATGGATATTATGGTAGGATATATAGCATCTTAACTGAGGCTGTTTCTCCTAATTTTTTTTGCATATAATACAGACATCTTGAGTATAAACTAGTACACTGGTAACATTTTCTTGTAAATACTTGTAGTAAATACAGGAGAGAGTTGCTAAAGATGTTTAGTTGTATATACAAAAGGTAAGAAAGATAGGTGTTGGATAAGAACTGAGGTTGGATAAAGCAGATTATAATTTGCTTTTTGCACAATATCTGGAAAACTCTTAGAATCACTGTTTCTGTTCTGTGAGGTTAGGCTTTAAAGCCTCTGCCTTTGGGCAGCTTTTATGCCTTGTGTAGCTGAGACCCTGGGCCAGTCACCTGGTAAATAGAGGCTGTAGGTTTCACATTAAGAAACTTAGGTAAGGTCTTTTGAAAGTTCAAAGCATTAACTACTTATTTTTAAATTCTTTGTTACCAGACTTGTTTTATTCTCTCAACTCTGTTGAGGGCATGGAAGAAACCATACACTGGCCTAGTGAAGTGAGCTCTTTCTTGTTCATGAAAATGGAGAAGAAGTTTATAGGTTAACTAGTCTGTGCTTCCTCCTGCCATTTAAGAAGCCCTCCTACAGCACAGCATCTCTGGCCAGGTTTTGTCCTTGTCCCTTGCAAACTCATAGGGAGAGAGCTCATGGCCACCATTATTTACATTGTAGTTAGGAATCTCAGCTTGAACTTTTTCCCCCTGTAAGTTTTGCCCCAGTGAGTGAGGACTAGCCAGATAATGAAGACCTCACTCCTGTCTCTCTCAAAGGCTTCTTTCTTAGCTTTAGACTGAGCACTTTAGTCCCCTTATTGTTTTTATGTTTGACATATCTCCTTGTGTTTAACATAACTGTGGATGTGTTCCAGTTTGGTAATGATCTGTTTAGAGATGGTGGTGCCTAGGAATGGCCCCAGTGTTGGTGCTGTCCAGCCAGTGTGCAGTGTAGTGTTACACTTGCTTGCTGGGTTTTAGACCTTGGAACAGTCCTACAGGACTGCACAACAGAGCCTCAAGGAACCAGAGATTTCCTTCAGTGAATCCATTACCTTGAGCTGGTCATTTCATTTCTTTGGGTCTTCGATTTCTTTTCTACAGAAGGAAGGGATGGGTCAGTGTGGGCCCATTTATCTCTAAAATTTTGAGTGCTTTCAAAAAGCAGCCCTTTTTAAAACTTCTGGTACAGAGATTCATTAAAAGGTGATTGAATTTATAGGCCACCTGGTTCCATTCACAGGCTGTATCTCCAGACAGTGTTTTAGGTCTAAATTGGTTTCTTGGTTTGATATTTTTGCCATGTTTTACACATTCAGAGGATTCTGGCTTTTGAGGAAGTGAAACGAAAATCAGCTTTGGGTCTAGAACTTAAGTAATAGTTTTATCCCAGCTGTGGGAGATTTACCCTGAGGGATTACAAAACTGATTCTAGTACCTTACCTAGACCTACTGATGAGGCCCAGAAATTGGTTTTTTTTTTTTGTTTGTTTGTTTTTGTTTTTTGTTTGTTTTTAATAAGGCTCTGTAAGTGACTGTACAGACAGGTTTGGGAAATACTAGATTCCAAAGCATTTGCTTCTTAGCAATAGTGAAGTGTTTGCATATGAAATACTTGCTTAGGATTTTACTTCAAAATAGCCTAGCTCAGGGAGGAGAGGGGGAGGAGTAAAGATGAAACAAGATTGGCCATGTATTGATAATTATTAAAGCCTGGTGATGGATGCATGAGGCTTTATTCTACTACTCTATTTTTGTGGTATGTTTCAAATTTTGCGGACTAAAAAGATAAGCAGAAAAAAGTTTTGCTTTTTGAAACCATTTACTCTTACCCGTTGTGTTCATTCTGTAGTTACAGAAGGTAAGTGGTGAGGTCAGCATGGTGCATACCTTATCTGAGACCTTTGAATTAGAACCCATTGGATAATCAAACCTGTGCCTCAGCCTCTGCAAGCACACTAGAGTTGCTGGGTATGTTAACTGATGTAAGAATGGATTAAAAAAACTGCTCCTCACCATTTTGGCTTCAAGTCCATAAGATAACATGAAAAGAGACATTCTCTCATCATGTCCTGTGCCAAAATCAGCATCTCAACACTGTTGTGTGTGAAAGGAAATCTCTGGTAGGTGGCATTTGTGGCCGATGAGTTGGGGAAGGCCCAGGCCACCTGCAGCATTCATGTATGGCATTCAGCATTCTGCAGGGCTTAACTGGGTAGTTTATATCATGGATTTCAACTCTTCCAGGCTTTTCTTGTCCTTAAAAGCTATGTTTTGTGGCCACCTCATTTCTGTTGGTGGAAGTCTGGAACAAAGCCAAGTGTCTTAATGAGTCCACTGAATGTCCCGTGACCTGTGTAGGAAATCCTTGACCTGTTTTTAGTTTCCCGGCCTTCTCAGATTTGGGTATTATGGCTGGAAGGAAGTTGGACTCTGACTAGGGATAACATATTCAGCCATGCCATCTATCATACTGTGACCGTGAGGATAAACCAGATTGATTTATATGCTAGGGAGTTGCAAATTTAAGACTTTTGAAACTGGCTTTCTGATCTTAGATGATTCAGAATTATAAAGGGTCTTTGGGGCTTGCACTTTTTTGTGGCAATTCAAGAATTGCAGAGGAGTTGTGAAAACTGATTTTGAGTTGGTGTGCCATTTACCGCCCCCAGGTTATGTGGTCTGCTTCAGTAGGTAGGTATGGGTGCCATGCCACAGAGAACCAGTAATTCGCTAATTTATGAGCCTTTACTCTTTAGTATTTTAGTTTTGATTTTATTGTTGACCAAACATCATCCGTTTTAGCTAAACATCAGCTAATAATAGCTAATCATCTTGGAGTTATTTGTGGGTTTTGAATGGTTGTTAGTAAAAAGTCTTCTTTTTAGTTTTCCACTTTGCATTTGGCCTGGCTGGTACTGTCACATTGCCATCATGAGGGCTTCCAGTTTTACTTAGAACATAAATAACTTTATTTTGGAGTGAAAGGGCCTCAGTGGACAAGATTATTGAACACATTCCTTGAAATACATAGGAAAGTTTAAATGTTGTGATTTGTTTCACCTAGTTGTTTTACAAATGAGATAGAAGAGGACTTAAATTCTACTTCAGAACTTTCTCTTTTTTTTTTTTTTGAATAGTTTGCAGGTGATCTATAGAACCACAGAACATTTAGCATTTTCTTATGTAGCTACCATTTTCCAAATGGTATTTGGAAATTATTTCCAAATCAAAAAATAAAAGGATTTATTTCTTTCTTTGTCAGTTCAGTAGAGTGTATTTTGAAGGTCTTGAGAGGATTTATAAAAAAAAATTTCCACAAATACAATGATCTCAAAACACCCAAAAGTATAAAGAACCTTGTATAGTCAGTGAGATTGTTGTCTTTTGATTGTAATTGCAGAACTCCTTAGAGTCAGTTTTATTCATTTATTTTATCTGAAGTGAAAATTATATTTGTCAGATGTAGCTTACCAAATAAATGGCTGTGTTTTAGACTGTGTGTGCGTGTTTTTGCAAGTACAGATTAATATGAAATGAAAGAGAAACAAGCACTTAATGGTTGATTTGGCAGTTAGCTCTTGTGTTAAAAATTGTAAGACAGAGAGATAGTGCTCAGCACATACAGGACTCCCTCCATGTAGGAAACCTGTGGAACAAAAGACTTAGAACATCATCAAGTCCAATTTGCTCTCATGAAGTAATGAGGAAATACCCAAAGTTGGTAACCTTAAGACTGCAGGCCAAATAATCTCCTGATTTCCCAGTCTAGAGTTTTGTTGGGATTTTGATTCAGACCTACAGACTGTCATAGCATATTTCTCTTCAGCATGTTAGCAAGGTCATGATCAGTGTTTTCCATCCCCTCCAGCACTTGTTAGACACAGATTGCTGGGCCCCACCTCACAGTTTCAGGTCCAGTACGTATACAGTGGGGCTGAGAATCTGCATTTCTAGCAAATTAGTGGGCATTGTGGAAGCTACCGGCCTGGCAACCACATTTCAAGGTAATGTTTATCATTTTGCCTGAGGAGCTTTCTCCCAACATTTTATTATGAAAAATTTTAAACCTACAGAAAAGTTAAAACCACTCATTTCGAGTGGTTAACTATAAAAGTTAACTATAGAATAAAAAATTATATATATCTATCTCTTAGATTTCATAATTAAAATTCTATTTTATTTACTTTCTCACATAATTAATAGTCCATTCCTATTTTTTAAAGGCTTTCTTTTCTTAGAATAGTTTTGGGTTTGCAGCAAAATTAAAAGAAGGTGCAGAGATTCCCATATACCTCCTGTTCCCCACACATGAATAGCCTCTCCTATTTTTAATATTCCCCACCAAAGTCGCATATTTGTTAGAATTGATGAAACTATATTGACACATCATTATCACCCAGAGTCATAGTTCATATTAGTTCACTCTGTGGGTTTGGACACATATGTGTCATTTCACTGCCCTAAAAATACTCTTTACAAATGAAATGATATATGGAGGCTAAGGGGAAAAGAAAGGACTCTGAACCTGAACCTGATGCACCTTGTTCTTGTGTTTTGAGATTCCTTTTAAATGTTATAAGTTTTGATTCCTGTTGGTGGATTTTACCATTCTTCCCTTCCTCCAGAAATGACTAGGAAAATTAGGAGTTTCATAATCTTCTGTGACTTACCAGTATAGTGAATCCTCCCCTTAAT
Source organism: Crocuta crocuta (assembly GCF_008692635.1). Lineage (NCBI taxonomy): Eukaryota > Metazoa > Chordata > Mammalia > Carnivora > Hyaenidae > Crocuta > Crocuta crocuta. Next base: position 5,169,854 of record NW_027551558.1, on the reverse strand, counting down.
TTTGAGTTATTCTTCAGAATTGGAAGGGGAGCTTGTTCTTTGAGTTTCTGTGTAATGTGTATATTAAAACCAGCATTGAAGGGGTACGTATAGATTTTAATATAATTTATTATTAATTAAAAAAATAGTGGGAAATGGGCTCAGAAAGTCAACAGGAGTAGCTGGTATATAATTTACTGTGGCCCTGGAGCCAAAGTGACCCACACACCTTCCTTCATAAACTCTCCAGAACTTACTTACATTATGTTGATTTTGTTCCTTTGAGAACTGATTACTTCTCAGGAGTGTAATCAAGATGGGCTTGTGTGGAGTGGGGCTGAAGGGAAAATGGCTGGCACCCATCTTGGAATGAGTGGTTTTACCATCTTGAGATGAGTAATGTTTAAAAGTTTAGCTACTCAGAAAATGAGATGTTATAAAATCTAGGGAGTTTTTTCCTCTGCCTGGCCTCTTGTCCCCTTCCTACCCTGTGCAGCTACATTTCCCCTCTTCTCTAACTATTTTGACAGAATGGAAAGCAGTCTCTTCTCACGTGGTTTCACTTAGCTGTCACTCCTTCCCCTCCCGACCACATTGAAGTGCTAGTGGGCTTGGAAATACAAGAGAGTAGTCTCTTGCAGCCTTTATCCTTCATGTGTTTAGGATCCTGCAACTGTCAGTCTTCCTGGCCTAGGACCCTGTGTCATTGACCTCTGAGCCAGTATGACAGCATCCCAGAGAGGCTTTTTGGGTGACTTCTAAGACTGTGGATTGGAACTGATGGGATACTTGTGTTGTGAAATCTCCCACTCTGTGAGCCTCTGTGATCTAAAGCCAACTTGTCACTTGCGCGCTTTCCGAATGCCCCTTGCCCTGGCCTGGAGTCTCTGTGTCTGCCCGACACGAAAGCAGCTGAGCCCAGACCTGGAGGTTGTACCTGATCTTCTGTGATGGAGGAAGGAAGTAGCTGTTGCTGGTGATGGTCAGGGATAGTCAGGAGAAGCCTGACTCTTCAGGGGAGGGATGAAGGTATTCTGGAAACCACTTAGTATAAGCCCTGTACAAGACCTTTGTGGTCATCTGGTCCATTAACCTCATGGGGCCCAGAGAAGTTAAACTTTCATGAAGTCACGCAGCAAGGTGGTGTCAGGTTAGGTTCTAGGATTAGAACTTGGATCTCTTTGAAAGCTGGCATTGGAGAAATGAACATTGGGCATTAGGCAGGTGCTGTTGACGTAAGAGCAGCAACAGATACTCTGAAGTTGAGGGAGAAGAGAGGGGTCAGGAACGTGCAGGTGGTTGGCTTGGCAGCCTCCTGTGACTCTCAGCTTGTCAGGCCAAAGGATAAAATGTACAGAGTGTTTGGGGGAGTGTGAAGAACAGGAATTTGGAGCCAGACAAAGATTTAAATATTTTCCACCACTTACTAGCTTGGAAACCTCAGAAAAATTAATGTTGTCTTTGAACTTGAATTTTTCTGACCTGAAAATTAGAGATAATATACTCCCCCTGTCCCCAATCAGGCTTCACCTTGAAGATAACGTGCTCTGTGTGCAGGTGGCCTTGTACAGTGCCAGTCCAGGATAGGTAGTTGTCTTCTAAGGGCCCTCCAGCTCCTGGGCAACCATTTTCCTAGACAGATGACAGGCTCTGCTATAGAAAGAGCAAAGAATTGGAATGATATTTCTAAGCCAGTTCCACTTCTATCACAGAGTAGCTGTGTGACCTTGAAAAAGTCACTTAACCTCCTGGAGCTTTTGTTCCCTGAACTGCAGCCTGGGGATAGTAGCACTAAGCTCTGAGGGCTGGAGGACTGAGGGATGGAAAACTAAGCGCGGATCTTACAGTGTGTGACACATGGTGGCATTTCATAAATTTAGCAGAGCTTGCCCCTGAGAGTGTCTGGTAAGAATTTCTTTGTCTTTTTTCTTCTGTTACTAGTGAGACTGTTGATACAACAGAGATCCTATGAGTGAGATAATTCATTTCTTTAGTTTTAGAGAAGATTGAAGTTTTGAAATCTGTGCAGAATCAAATAGATGGAAAATATAAAGAAAGCAATCACCTGGTAAAATGTTATATCCATTCTCTAGTCCCTTATTTTTCCTTTTAACTTTGTAGTAGCTGATTGTTACATGTACAGAGTTCACTATTGTATTTAAAAAACCCAGTGGGGTACCTTTGTGGCTTAGGTGATTGAGTGTCTTTATATTGGCTCAGATCATGATAGTAGGGTCATGGTTTCGAGCCGTGCATTAGACTCTGCTCTGAGTGTAGAGCCTGCTTAGGATTCTTTCATGAGGTAGTATACTTAAAAGATTGTAATTGCCCTTATTACATAGAATGCCAGAATTTTTATATGTGTGCATTTTTTTCCCATTCCCATTGTTTTGTATCTGTAATCATGCACCCATTTGCCAGATGAATAGTGTTTGGTTGTTACCTATTCACTCACACACACATTGCCAAGCTCAAGTCTCTGTGTGTTGCTCTCTGAGAACTGGCCTTCCTTCCCCATGCTCCTATGGCCTCTCATGTAGAGGGTTGGCTGCTTTGACTGTACAACCCTTCTTTCCTGCGTGCTTTCTGGTCCTGCTTTGTAGGGAGAAAGGTTTTGTATCTGTGTGCTGGTCGTGTTATCCAGAGAACAGCATGATCGTCACTCTGGTCTGGGAGAACTGAAACCTGGGGTTGTTGTGGAGAGAAAGAAGACCCCTGAGAAAATTTCCTCAGCATTGGTGGACCTGGAGGAATTGGGGATAGGAGTCAGAAGGAGGCAGGCCCAATTTTGACTTGTATCTGTGGGTAGGGTGCTGTTCAGAGACAAAGAGGCGTCAGACTAAGATTATACCATCTTCCTTCTCACTGGCCAGAACTTAAAATTGCTCTGTGCAGCACTAAAGCCTTTTGTTCTCCCTTTATATTCACTTAAAGGGTTAACATGCAGGTGTACAGTGTAGTGACTGAATTTGAATTGCTGTATAAATGAGATCCCTGTTAAGATGGCAAGGAGGTGTTAGTTAGACCGGAAAGCAGGAACATTCTAGGGCAGAAAGGGAGAGTGAAGGGGATGAGGGGGCAGTCTTACAGTGACAAATGGGGTTCTCCTCGGCAGGCTTCCTGACTAACATTTTTGCCAGGGCTAGCCCTGTTTCTTTTCATCTCCATATTAAACAGGTGGAAGTTGTCAGAGGGCAAAGGTCTTCATTTCTTGGACAGTGTCTGAGCAGAAGGCTGTTTGAACAGCCTGGCCAGGGCACCAGCTAGGCACCATCTGTTTTATTTTTGTAGTCGGGTTTCCTGCGGAGATCCAATGAAAAATCAGTAGGTTTTGGAGTAAATGTTACTCTGTCATTTGTTGGGGGTGGGGTAGGGCCAATGCAAAAAGGCAGGTAAGGGCCAGCTGGCCCATAGGAGGCCTTTTGCAGCTAGCCAGGGAATTCAGCTTCATCCTGAACTTGCAGGGCGAAGGGTTTGAAGCAGTAGAGAGAGAGAGTCAGGTTTGAACTTGGAAAGAGCTCTTCAGCACCGGTGGAGAAGGTGGCATGGGGCAAAGTGTGGCTGAAGGCAAGGAGAGCTGTTTGGAAGCTGTTGGAATGGGAGCTAGAAATGGAGGTAGAAAGAAGGGTATAAATTCGAGAGTGGCATGAATATGATGGTTACAGGTTAAATTGTGATTGTGACACTGAAATCCAAGAACTTGGAATGATTGCTCACAGATGTTCTTGGGATGAGTGGTGCTTTTTCTGCAAGGGAGAAACTGACTTCTCCAACCTTCTATTTTCTAATGCTTTTTCCCCTGTTAGCACTTTGCAGAAGTCCACTGTATATAGGTGTTTCATTCCACCAAAAGCAAGTGAGTGTTAGATGTTTTCAAAGTTTAAAAATTCTAGAGGTGCTGCTGCAGCTGAGGTCCAGCTGAGGACCAGCTAAGGTCCTTCCTGTTTGTTTTCACATGGTCCCCGGCAATAGCCTTCATCTTAAACCCAACTGGCCTATCCACATCTGATACGTTCCCTACAGCTCAGCTGTAAGGGTCTGTTCAGAACAAAAGCCTTATTATGTCCCCCTCCTTCAGTGATTGCCCATTGTGCATAGGATAAAGGCCAAACTCTCCAGTCTCTGACTTGGTCCCTCTTATCTGAGTCCTGCCTATTAGGCACCTAAGACTTCTGCAGGTCCTTCCGTGATGTCATCCTCATCTGTGTCCTGGTCACAAATATAGGCACTTTGAGCACGTCTTAGGCTGACATAGCATGTGGCACAGTTGTGTTTTTACATTTGTTTGTGTAATCTTTGATTAGTATCAGAGATCACCACTGTACCTATACCCCATTGGGTATCAGAGTTGCCTGGCACATAACTGGTCTTTACGTGTTTTGAGTTCATCTCTAGTGCATTATAATAGCTCATTCTGTTGCCAATTCTTCATCATTCAGGAAAGTTGTGTTTTTTTCCTGATTGACCAACACAAGATAAACTCCATTATGGTGTGCCCCCTTGTAGTACCCTGTTCTGACTTTGTAACGCTCCTCATTTTTTACTGTAGTGAATTGTTGCTCTCTCATATAGGTTGTAAGCTTTATAAGGGTCACAGAGTTGCTGTTTGTGACACTTACGGTACTTGGTACCTTGGTACCTTTACTTAATAAAAGTTTATTGATTGAAAGTACATTTCAGAAAGATATCTATTAAAATAAAAGCTTTGAAATGAAAGCTTTGGCAATCAAAAAGTTAATCAGTCCTTCCCTCCTTCTCCCTCTTTTCCTCTTGCATGCCTCCCTCCTCATTTCCTTCCTTTCTCTCTTTTGACAAATCATTTTTACTATCTCAGTATTCCTGCTTGCTGTATTATCATGAGCTGTCCACACACAGGATGAAGGGGCTATTGGGTAATTTGGAGTTTTAATTATGAGAAGTTAGTCATTATGACAAATCTGTGAAACACAGATGATACAGCTGCTAATAAAATTTAATCTTGCGCAATTATTTGTTACCTGAAAGAGCTGCCATTCTGATAGTTGTGCTTTTTCTCTCACTTGGGGTGTGTGGATTTCTGTTGGTTAGAAGTTTTGAATGATGTATGGTTCCTGGGAGATGCAAAAGTGGGGCTGGAGTGTTGGTTTACTCTTAACAGTATGAGCTGCCACTCTTATTTGGGGAATGAGGGCTGTGTCCCCTTTTTAAATCTTGGATTAAATTAAGTTGGTTACATGGTTCAAAAGAACTTATAAATTTATAAATTGGTCCAGATTATTTAGGTTGATTAGGAATTATCTGATGTGAGGTGTTTTGTTTCTTGTTTTTTCCCTATTGCTAACTGTTGTCTCTGATGGATCTGAGGTTGGGAAATATTCAGTAGTAATATCTGGAAGTGAGACAGGCCTGGAGTAGTCTGGAGGTAGGGCTGCCTAGTGTTTTATTAAACATGCTGATGAACGCACACATTAAAGATATTGGGCGTTCCTTTTCCTTTCTCTGCCACTCCTTTTGAATTGCTCAAGGCCAGGAGCCTGTGTCTGGAACAGGTGACTCAGATGAAAGAAAGTTTCAAAAGGAAAAAAGCTGTCATTTTCTGGTTACTCAGTATCATTCAGGCCCAAATTATGCTTTTCTTTCTACTCTCTCCTCCCTTGTTGCCCCTTCATTTAGGTTCCTGTCTCCTGACTTTTTAAAAAGTTTGACAGGAGTAAATGGTGGAAGTGGAAAGGAAGGCTGTGGATTAATATTTGTTGATCCCTTGCTCTGTGGCGGGTTCTGGAAACATGAAATGCAGAGAGGTTACCTAACTTGTCAACATCCTGAAGCTTGTAGGTGGTAGCGAGGGTTGGGCCTAGACCAGGGTTTGACTCAAAACTCACTTCTGGACCATGCGGCCTCCACTGCCTTGTCACCACCACAGAGCGTGTGCTTCAGAGTCAACAGTAACAGCTGCCTGTCCTGCTCTGGCCAAAAAAAAGAGGGAGAGCCATCTCCTTTGTACTTACCTGAAGACACAGAAATCCATTCCTGAATACCAGATACTTCAAACACCAAGGAGTATCTACATAAACTTTGGATCTCTCTTAATCCATTGAAGAAAAGAAATTAGAAAAACAGCTTCTGACCGGAAACTGACTTAGACTCTTCATGAACACAGGGGCCAACCTGAGGGATTAGCATTTTAGGCTTTATGCTGAGAAAATACTGAGAAAGAAATGCCTGATGTCAGTACCAGAAGTAACTTCCATGCAGATTTTCCTTTCCTTTCCTTTCCTTTCCTTTCCTTTCCTTTCCTTTCCTTTCCTTTCCTTTCCGTTCCGTTCCGTTCCTTTCCTTTCCTTTCCTTCCTTTCAAAAGGTAGTAGGATGTCTTTTTTTAATACTGGGCAATTAAAGTTAGTTTCAGTTGAACAAAATTGATAGTTGCCTCTGGGAGGCGATTTAGTGCTTTGAGATTTGTGGTGTGAAAGAAGTAAGATAATGATCTGCAGAAGTTTTTTTTCGGTTCAGTGATTTATTTTTTATTTTTTATTTTTCTGTTTCTTGAATCTGTCTTATTCCACCATTCTCCTGCACTTTGAGAATACCTTAGGGACTTAGACTCTGGTGCTTTCTGCAGCGTCTAATGACCTCCCTTTCCTTTCTTGGCCCCTGTGGCTCTGTTTTGCTTTCTGGGTTCTGGTGTCCGTGTACCAGTGTATTTTAAAGGAAATACTGGTGGTCGCCTGGGTTGCCACCAAATAGGAGGTGACCTTGGGAAAGTGAACCTAAAAACCTGTTTTTTCATTTGTAAACTATGGTGAATCACAATAGTACCTATTTCCTGAGGTTGTGTTGAGGATTGTCAAAGATGAACAAAGCCAGACACTAAAGTAATAAAGACATATTTTGATTTATAAAAACTTACAATAGAGAAGCGTCCAGCATGAACTGAACTCAGCCTCAATCTATACAGAGATGACTGGCCATTTTAAAGGGAGAATGAAGGGATGGGGGGGGTGAGTGGGACCTCTTAGGGAGGGAGTTAGGGACATAGAGGGCTGGTCTCTAGGAAACGCATTTGGGTTTGTTTGCTAGCCCTTACTGAAGTTAGGCTCCTACCCTCCCACAGAGACTGGAAGACAGGGGCCCTGTCTTCATTGGCTGGAACACTTCCTTCTTTTGGTAGCTTGATTTTTCTCAGGCAGGCTCTTTAAGGGGAGGCAGGCTCATCATCCTAGGGATGTGGCCTTGAGTTGTTAGAAACTATATTTGAGCTTGTTCAAGTCTTTGTAGGCTGAGGCTAAGGCCTAGTTGTGAAGAGTTCAGAGGAATCTGGCTACAATTTATTCAAGGAAAGACTCTCTGTCAGGATTAAATGAGATTGTGTTCATAAATGACACATGTAAGTCTGATTGCTGGCCATCATATTTCTTGGTACCTCTGGCAGGACACCTTCCTTTTTTTTTTTTTTTTTAAATCATGGTTGCGTCCGGCCTTCCGGTAGTTCCTGGAAGGCAGAATTAGTGGCTAAGAGATGGTACAGGGCCTGGTATATAGTGTAGGCAGTGAAGCCACTATGATAGTTTCGTGACAGTTGACGGCAGTCCCTGCCGGTGACTGCTCAAATAAAACAGGCAGTTAACACAGTGTTTTCCTTCCTTGCACATAGTTGATGTTCAATAAATAGACACATTAAATCAGGACAGTAGTGCTGTTTTAACAATACCATTGAGGGGTATAGATTTCCGTGTGGCACCAAATCCTGCTGTATGTGAGCTCAGTGGGCCAGCCACTAACTAGGACTCTTTCCTTGTGGTTCTCAGTACTGTTGGTTCTGGTGGGAAGGCGTTACTTCTCTTGCCTTCTGTTAACAGCATGGATGACCCAAAGGAAAACCATTTATGAAGACCTGTTATATTGGATGTAAATGACATTTATCTTTTACATTGTTAGGAATCTTCAAGTGTTTTTTTCCCCTGAAATATCATTTAGTTCTAAAGAATTTGTTTTTGTTTGTTGTTGCTTTTTGCTATTTACTTTTATAATAATTCAGTACAACTTAAATAGAAAGCAGAGGATACTTCTGTAATAGGTGGTGTACTGTACTTTGGGTTGTTCTTAGTGGTTGTAAGTTAAGTTTCCTGAAGTTTGTTGCCAGTTGCTTTTTCAGTCTGAGCACTCTATGCCTTATTGAATTAAAGTTTTTATATCGATTTACTTTCCATAAACTCTGTTGACTAAGCAGAGGTTTAAAAAAATACATACGTAAACCTGACTCTGAAAACTTTCTTTTCACAACATGGCAGATAAGAGAATTTTTAGGGACTATCTAAACCCCAGAAGTGGATTCAGAATTCACTCAGATAGCTTAAGGTTGTTAATCAATTCCTTGTTAGGCCAGCTTTATTTGAGAAGTCACCTGTGGAAGTATTGGGGGAACCCGCCTTGGGATTGTCAGATGGCTTCTACCTTTTAACCTGTAAATGAAGAGGGCCCTGGAAATTTTCTCTTAGGAGGCTCCTTATGTCTGAGACTCTGGCCCTTTCTACATTATATGTGGATTATGGGCCCCAGGCAGAATATCCTGGGTGGATGGAAGATATTATTGAACCCTCAGTAGAACATCTGCCCTTGCCTGTGGCTTCAGAGGTGACTTATATCACCTTGATTTATTTTCCTCTAACCATCATAATCTAAAGTCTGCTGTAGTCTTGTGCTTCTAATTCATTATGTAAATTGGAGTTATACACGACATAAGGTCATTTACTGTTTCTAGCAGAATCAAGATTTTTTTTTAAATGTTTATTTTTGAGAGAGAGAGACAGAGAGAGACAGAGTGCAGGCAGGAGAGGGCCAGAGAGAGAGAGGGAGACACAGAATCCGAAGCAGGCTCCAGGCTCTGAGCTGTCAGCACAGAGCCCAATGCAGGGCTTGAACTCATGAACCGCAAGATCATGATCTGAACTGAAGTCAGATACTTAAACCACTAAGCCACCTAAGTGCCCCTAGCACAATCAAGATTTCAAGCAGTGCTTTTTGACCTTGATGCCTGCAGTAGCTGTTCTTTTCAAGTTTGCTATGAAGACAGAAAGGAATGTTGACATTCAAATGGGAAAATAAATATTTGAAGATAGGCTTTAGTCTTCTCTGTTTGCCTTGTCAGCATAAGCAAGCCCCTTCCCTTATTTGCTTTAAAAGAACCTTATTTTTAGAGTAAGGGAAGGAAACAACACGTCTGTTTAGAAAACCTTGCTAAACTTTGTGGAAGTGGAAAATTCTCTCCATGGTCCTTCTCTTCTTTACTATTGTTAATAATAATAGTCAGGATTTGAGTGTTTATGAGCCAGACATTGTACTGAGTTTTTTGCCCTGAAAATAGCCCCTTAGCTGTTACTCACATAGCCTCAGATGATGAGACGAGGGCATATAGGGGTTATTTCTTTTACCTATGACTATGAAGAGTTTTTTTTAATAAAGTGACCTAAGAATTAAATCCAACTTTGTGATGCTTGAGGACTCTTAAGGATTCCTGAAGACTCGTTTTATTATAAACTCTACTTCTGACTATGCATCTTATACAGTGCAGTGTGGAGGCAATAGATCCTTTTCTCCCTTGAGCATATTGCAGACTCCACGTTAATGAGGGATTCCTTGCCCATTTACTAAGTCAGATCTCCTTTGTTTTACTCTTTTTCTCTCTTTCTTCCTCCTCTTTTAATTACTCAGTTTTAATTTCTAATGGGGTAAAGATTGATATAACCTTCCTAAAATAAGCTCTTTGGGGTTTTCAGTTTTTATGAATGTAAGAAGGTCCTGAGACTAAAACATAGACTATTGGCCTGGTGGTTAAAATTGTAGGTTTTGGGGTCACTTGTCCCCATTCTAGCATTTATTAGGTATGGGCCACTGTGAAAATTATCTTTCTGAATCTCAATGTCTTTAGTTGAAAAATGGGGCCAATAATAGTAACTAGCAGGATTGTGAGGATTAAACAAAGTAATGCATGCCAAGTATTTGTCTTAAAGGGTTGTGCTGTGCTGGTGGTGGGGATACCAAGATGAGTGTCAGTCTGCCAGTCTTCAAGGGGCTTACAGTTGCTTTTGAGGGAGGCAGACAGGTAAACAGATGAATAAATGTGTTTGTAAGTGGTGTAGGGAGCCCATTATCTAGGTGAAGAGCATGGTCTTTGTATTGATCTTTGGCTTGGAGGAGATTGTTGCCAAAGGCATAGAGGTGTTGCATGAAAGGTTTCACATGCCTCAGTGGGTCTTGCCATCTGGGCAGTAGGAAGAGTATAGAGGACCCTTCGAAGTCCTACACTCCTGGGTTGGACCCATCCTAACTCTGGAGGAAAAGTGTTGCCCGGCAGCAAATCTCAGCCTTCGCTTCCAGGCTTCTGAGATCTTGCTTGTAGGCCTTCTAGGCATGTATGAACTCGTTCTTACCTTGATTAGTTTGGGCAGACGGAGGAGGCCACAGTTCAAGGCAATGGAGCCGTGGACCCAAAGCTGATAGGTAACCTAGGGGTGCCTGTTCTTTTCAGTGACCTCTTTGGACTGGTGCTGTTTTCCTTAAGCCTTTAATATAAATTGTTTCTTTCTTAGTTTTCAGCTTTCTGTGCCAGCCTCCTGCTTTCCATATGTCTTTATGTACTGCACCCCCAACCTTTCCTCCCATCCCTCTTTCTCCCCTCTCCCTTCCCCCATCTCTGTCTTTTCCCTCCCTCTAGGATGCTTATGATAAATAAATGTGTGCCAAAGAGGGAGAAGCCCCTTTTATTTGATGCTAACTTTGGCCTGAATAAAATGAGAAGTAGAACTATTCAGTACTCCTTTCTCAGCCCTACCTTCTTTTTATGGAAAAAGTCCTGCAGCTGGTGTTTTTCAACAGCTGGCACTGGGAGTGCTCAGAGGCCTTGCTCACTAGCCTTTTACCTGCAGTGGTTACATTGTAAAGTTTTTGACTGATAGTGAGACATTCAGGGCTAGCCAGGTAAAAGACAGGGAACACTTTTCTAAGTACATAGGACACACAGATACATCACTTGTATTTTATGAAATGGGTCAGAGAAGACTTATGAATTCTTATTCTCTCTGAATGGGATGGTGAGAACTAGCTTCCAACCTTTACCCCCATAGTTATGTAAGTTGTGTAGAAACCTGAAAGAACAAATCCACTTTCCTCCAGATTTTAAATCTAAAGTAAAATGAGAGGCTTTCATACAGCCCAGTACCCTCCAACCCCTTTAAAAATGCTTTTACTTAGATTCTTAAAAATAGAAATCTGTTTATATCCAGTTCTAACTTAGCCTCAAGTTTTGTTCTTGAAGGGGCTGGTGATCCCAGAGTAAGGTAAACTCACTCTTTTCCGAAATGTGTAGAGCCTGAGGGATGTGTGAGAATGATCTCTGTTAACCTGATGTTAATGTATATTTGGGGCAGTTGTAAAGGGGAGACTGCCTTCATTTTTAGGATTGTAAGGTCAGATGCTTCTAAAATGTGTGTACTGCTCTGAGAGGCTTTTTAGGATTTTCATTTGGTCAGCAATATTCCTAACATGATGAAAGTAACAAAACAAAGGGTTCTTCATAAGAGAACTGTGGACCTTGTCTCTCAGTAAATGACTTGTAACAAGGAATAGTGTTGATTGGGTCATTTTTGGATCAAGTGTTATTAAGGCCCCAACTCTCAACAACAGTGATCCTTTTCAATAAATGTCTGTTTCCTGAGCATATGACAGGACAGCTCCTTGAGCTCTTCACGGGGACTTGCATTTTCCTGGCAAGATGCTATTACCCTTTATTTCTACTCTATACACCCCCATCCTGACATGTTAACTGCTTTTACCAGGAATAAAAACATGCCACATTTTAAACTAGTCTCAGAAACAAGTAATAATACTTCAATGAAGAAAACCGTGATAGGGAAAGAGACAACCCTGTTTTTCTTAAGGCGTTTTTAGCACTTTATTCGTTGCCACTCTGGTAAGAACTGTGAGGAAGGAATCTAGTTGTTAAAGCCTGTGTAAAATTGGTCAGTGGAATTTGTTTTAGCATATGAAAACAAAAGAACAGAAATCTTGAGGTGACTCCTGAAATTGGACAGAGCAGATTTAGTGAATTTGATCTTTTTATCACTTGCTGAAATTTAGATTTCTTTTTTCCTACTTACTGAACTGTAGATGTTGGGTTTGCAGAGCCTACCTTGTGCCGAGCACCGAAGGGTTCAAATGTCAGAGTTTTGTGTGAGGAGGTAAGGGGGCCTGAAGTGTTGTGTGGCTTTCCGTGGCCAGGAGGATGCGGCAACAGCTGTGCTGGTGCCCCTTGTGGCTGAGCCTTGACCAGCTGGGCCTCGCCTCCCCTCACGGAGGCCTGCCGCCTCTTGCCTCATTGAGGACCCAGGGATGCAGGCAGCCTTTTATGATCTGCTTTTTGCCGATGGACAAATTTTGTCAAGGACAAAATTGAGTGGTTGCTGCAGTTATCATATGGTTCTGACCCTCTGAGACCTGTTCTTTGAAAGAGGCAGGAAAGGAGTTAATTCTGAGTTGTTGGTTTTACAGAGAGCAACTCTTAGAGCACCAGAAGTTTACTTAGTAATGTTTATGGTGGGAAGAGTTCTGGGTACTTATACCTCTAATGGGGTAGAAAATTTTAACTTTATTAATATTACAGTATTCTTTTTAATACTCTTTTTCACCATATGAATAGCTCATGTAGCAGATTTAAGTAATGCGAAGCCAAGATGAACGTAGATGAAATATAGCATATGCAGCCCTAGACTAGATATCACACGATTTCTTCTATAATAACATTTCATATTATAAAATAGGTTGAATCAGAGAGGTACCAAAAGATGGAGAATGAAAATACACCCACCCCTCCTCCTATTACTCTCCACTTCTCTCCTGAACAATGCTACTTAAGTACAGTGGTGGTTCTGTGGTAGTTTCTCTCGCACAATGCAGAGCATAGAATCCTTTGCCCTTAGGTACTAAAAAACAAAAATCATAGAGCCCAGATCTTCTGACTATGAATCCCGAATGTCTCTTATATTACATAGCTACTTTTGAGCCATGAATTCTGAGCTTTTTCTCATTGTACATGTAACTCTGATGTTCCCCTCACTCCCATTTCCTCTCCTCACAGGGTGCTTTTTAAAGCTTTGGGTCTTAAGCGCATCCCAGTTAAGAATGTTGAATGTGTGCACACACTTAGCCATCCATGGCCATTAAGTGGCCCACTGAACACCGTGTGTGAAAGTGTGGTTAAAAGTACCTTTCTGATCGTGAGCTACTAAATTGACTTCTGGAGCCATTTCTTGGGAAACAGAACCCTAGAGTGTTTCCTACACTTTGCGTTTGTTTTGTTGCCTACTTTTCCCCTTCCAGTAGACCTATTCCTCAGACTATTCTGTTGGGACCCTTCATGGTTTCTCTGCTGTTATTGGTGTCAGTCATCTACACAGACCAATTTTTTTGAGATCATATATTCCTATGTCCTTTTTTAAAATATATGTGTATGTTGGGGGTTTTTTATTGTTGGTATGATAGATGAATACAGTTACTGTTTAGAGCACTTGTGAGAAACTTACTATTTTCTAACTTTAAGAAGTGGCTTTATTTGTGGCTTAATTTGTTCATATACTTCAGTAGTATATATTATATTCAGGAGAGTTGACTGCTTCTCACAACTGAATCCCCAGAAGGAACCTGATTTCTACATCTTGTCTTGGAATTTTAATTTTGTGGGATTATTGCAAGATGAGAATTAGCTATAAAAATGCTGTTTTGTGGATCTTGTGCATTTTGCCTTTAACTATAAATATCTATTTAAAGAGACTTAAACTCATATTAAAACTCCATTACATTTCACTTTTGAGAACAGTACAGACCTTTGGGAATATTTCTTTTAGGCCAAATGTAGACCTGTTTTCCCTGAAGTGCTCCCATCCCCGCTTCTCTTAGGTAGTTTCGATTTTTAGATCCATCCCATCTTTTTTTTTGTTTTTGTTTTTTCTTTCCTTAATGTTTTTTGTTTTTTTGTTTTTTTTAGAAACCTGAAATTGTTGCTAAAACATAGGTAATATTGAGGACCCCAGGTATTCCTCAAACGGTTATTTATAACTAGCTTAGATAAACAAAATGTTATGTCTTATGTCTCCACCTTTTTTCCCTCAAACACATTTTGAGGCTCACATCCAAAGATAGAGTTAACTGTGAGAGTTTAGGATGAGACCAGGAGAGACATTTTAAGGTCTGTCCTGGGGCTGCTTTTGTGTACATACCCTTGGGCAAGGCCGGTGTTATATTTCTGCTGGGTTTGGGGAGGGGAGAGTGATGAATCTGGTCCCCATGATAGGTAGGCATTTCCAGGGTGGAATAATTAAAGACTTCTTTAAAGAACAGATATGCCCACCTTCTAATTAGAAAAGACCTGTACCACAAGTGACCACAAATTAAAACAGCTCAGTTGGGACAGAAGATTAGATGCTAAGTTACAGCAGCCTTATGTATCTCTTCTTCCTTCTGAGATTTTTCTTTTTCTGCCTAAGCTTTCCATAAAAGATTAGGAAAGCTGTCTGAGGAAGTGAACAAACCAACCAACCAACCAAGCCCCAGTGATTCATTTCAGAACTAGTTGTGTCTGATTTGGTACAAGAAGTAGGCTTGGCTAATCTTTGCAGTAGGTTTTGAAAATGATCGGAAATAGTAAGAAGCTGAAGCCTTCAAATGAGGCATTTCATCTTGTGATTCTAGTGGAAAATGCTCTGGAGGCACTTGAGAAACTGGAGTCATGATTAATAGCACTAACAAAGCTAAAGATAGAGTTATTTCCTTTGGAGAAGCAGAAGGGCTTTTAATGTCTTCTTAGCACATTGATATGTGGGGTATCCTGTAGTGTGTTTTCTAGATTGTGTAGTTGAAAGGAGCAGCTGCAGCCTGAGTCTTTGGTGTGAAACAGAGCATCTTAGTATTTTATGGGATTTCGAGAGAAAGTTGGTGGGTACAGTCTGTCAATAATACACCTTGCTTTTTGGCCTTTGAAGAAGGGTCTAGAGTTCACTAAATAAAGCTGTTCAAAGCAGAGAAGCAGTGGAATAGATTTACATTTGCACACCTTAAAAAAAACTTAACATGTGTGGGGATATGTCTGTGTGTATGTATGGAAATAACGAATGCTTCTGGTATTTGCCTTTTATTTATTTATTTCTAAATTTAGAGAGAGAGAGAGAGCAAGTGGAGGAGGGGCAGAGAGAGGGAGAGACGGGATCTGAAGCAGGCTCTGTGCTGACAGCAGAGAACCTGATGTGGCACTCAAGCTCATGAATCATGAGATCATGGCCTGAGCTGAAGTCAGACGCTTAACCAACTGAGCCACCCAGGCGCCCCTGGTATTCGCATTTTAAAAGCAAACAAACAGAATAGCAAAAAAGAGTCTCTGTTGTTTTGCTTTGGGATTGAAACTAGAATTATTTACTGTCAGATGATTTATTGAAGAGCTTTCACATGTCCACTTAATTTCTATTTACTATTTCTTGACTCTGAACTTGGAATGCATGAGACTGCTTTTTGAAATAAGGAATGAAGAGACCTGTTCAGGGTCAGCAGGATGATCTCACAAATGAGCAGGATCCAGATATTGTTTGTTATCTTCTGGGGTAAGCTCTCTATCCTTTTATCTTTTCATTTGATTTCCTCCAGGCCCACAGCTTGGGAGGAGCTCCGTTGGCTCGGGTTGATAACCTGCTGCTGGGAGGGAGGTATCCTTTCTGTTGTGGTTTGTGTGCTACTTCCGCTTCCCTGTTGGTTTGTTGGAAAGGGTGACAGGGCTTTGGTTTTTGTTGTTGTTGTTTTTAATATTTATTTATTTTTGAGAGAGCACATGTATGTGTTCGCACATGTATATGTTCACACATGTGTGGGAGAGACAGAGAGAGGGTGACAATCCCAAGCAGCCTCCCCAGAGTTAGCACAGAGCTGGATGTAGGGTGTGAAACCAAGAACCATGAGATCATGACCTGAGCTGAAATCAAGAGTCTGACGCTTGACTGACTGAACCACCCAAATGCCTCTGATAGGGTCTTAATAACAGCTTTTCAATTGTGAGTTAGCATTTCTGCAAAGAATTCAATGTTCTATATTTGAATATATACATATTCTTATAAAGAAGCAGGAAGTTAAATGAAAAAGGAAAGGAGAAAAATAATTCAGAAATTGGTAAGCTTTAAATGTTTAATAGAATATATTAAAAAGAATGCCAACTTTGTGGAAATGCTCCCCCCGCCCCCCCCCAACCTTTTTCATACGACTGAGAAGTGGGATGCTTAGATGAGAGACTGATTTTCTCCATGTTCCCAGTGCTGTTTCCTCGTCCCAGGTTGGTGGGACAAATAGTTTAACCCCGAGAGTCTAATATGTCTTATCTGCAGAATGGGGCTCAAAGAGAAGACCAGAGTGGGTGATTGCCCGAGGTGCCTTTAGTCCTTCAGCATATGTTTATTGAGTATCTACTGAGTATGAGGCACTGCGTCTCCAGGTGTTCAAATCTAAAGAAATGAATGGAGGAGATACTGTGGTACAGAACACAGGCATGAAATGGGTCACTCCTAAGTCAGTGCTGGTGTGACTTGTAGGTTGAGAGACTGTTAGGAGGTGCTGAAACTAAAACTGGTACTGGCTTCTATTTAAAGGTAGGTGAGTTGTCCTTAGTTAGGGGCCCAGCTACAAGCAGCTGCAGACAGAGCTGACTTAGAAGCACAGTATGGTAGCTTTGATGAGCATCGCTACCCTTTGAATATGTGTGTACTGTCCTGGTTGGGTGCCCAGAGTTTGCGTGTATCTGAAGTTTCTGTGCAAGCTGCTGTGAAAATGGGAGGTGTTGCTGGGATTCTCAAGGTTGGTCAGTCCTAGTGCAGTCTGTAACTTCTATCCAGATCACTTTGACGGTTCCTCTTTTCCTGACTGGCAGGCCAGTTAGCTTTTAGCTGATGGACATTTTTCTGTAGACTTTTGCTGTTGTTGTTGATTTGAGACTTGATCTACAACTTGGGGAAAAAACATTCACAGTTTCAAGGATAGTTCTAGCCATAGAGAATTGTCTGGAGGCCATAAAAGTGGAGATACTTGTGTTGAAATTTGCTTTGGAGTGAAAATGTGGCAGCCTGTAGATCTATAAATCCACATGGGGAAGAGGGTTACCTTGTCACAAGCTTGCAGACAGTTATATATGAAGTCTGCACTGATGGTGGGCCCTGGTGGTAGCCTGTGGGAAGGCTTTACCGGTGAGAGGACGGGGCTAGGGGTCTGCAGGTCAGGTGCTGTGTTAGGACTCTGGGTAAATGACAACCTCTTAAGTCTCACTTTCTATGTTGGATACAGTGAAGATGAAAGTTCTTGACCTGTGTGCCTTTCAGAAAATTGACCAAGGGACATAATGGAGGAGCTTTCATAAGCAGCACTGATATGTAAAAATGATCATTGCTCTCTCTTGACCAGCCTCTTCACTGCCCTGGAGACTTTGGTAGTGGTGGTCTAGTGGTTCTCTTCATTGTCACGAAAGGACAGTGACACCCTGCTGGTTCTGGGCCTAGCAGTATCGGCAGTGATATGTCTGGGTTGTGTTCATGTGCCATTGCTTTTAAGTCTTTAAATAGTAGAGGTTCAAAGCATATTTCTGAGGAATAACCCATGGTTTTGTGGGGTTTGGGAAAGGATACCATTTGAGACACTTGAGTGAACTGTGGTGAGGACATTACCAAAAATGTCTGTTCTTCTGACCCACAGAAGTGTCTGTTGTTATGAGTCCTATCCTCTGAGCACCAGATCCCTGGCCTGGTACTTCCCAGATGAGCGGTTCTTAAAGCACATTCTTTTCTTTCTCATGTCCCTACTTACAGAATGTGGGAGAAATGGTGATAGGAATAGGTAAATCATCTCACTCTCTCTCGCTCTCTCTCAACCCAGCATTTAAACAAAATGTTCTTTATTACATAACTTCTCCAAAATGGGTTAGGAGGGAGGGAGTAGGATGAGATTTGGGCAGTGAGGGGGTAGTATTGACTGGAGGGAGGGCATATTTATAACTGATTCAAAAAGTACTCTTTAAATTGGTTTTCATACACTGCATTATTTGATCCTTTAACAGCCCAGATGTATGAATCTCGACTGTCGTCTGGATAGTATCATATTCACTCATACACTTGGGCTGCTTTTCATTTATACTGGATTCTACCTCAGTTTGGTCCCAAAGGGGCCAGTACTGGAGGAAGTGTCAGCTGTTATGCCAATGTGTGCTTATCAGTGCTTTATAGTTTAGTTGTCTTCACAGGTCAGGTGACCTCAGGGTCTGGAAAGTCAGCCATGTGAATGTTCCCTGAGGATGCTGGAGAATAGCACTTTCCAAACTTTATGATGTTTACTTCTCTATTTGTTTTTTGTTCTTCTTCTTCTGAACCTCCCTTACTTCCAGGATTGTAAAGTGGATTAAAATAATTTTATATTGAAATTGGGAATTCTCTGGCATACCCAAGGATAAGTAAAGTTACCCCAAGGTATTGAAAACCTGGTGTGTGAACAAAAGATTACCTGAAAGTCAATGAAAATAAAATAACAGGGATTACATGGCCACACAGGTTTAGATTTCATAGGTTATGTTCACAGTGCACTGGCTTGTCTTTTATTGAACGGTTAGTTTCTCAGTGATTCATGCTCTTATCTGAAAGGTAGCATTATCTCTTTAGTCCAACTGTGTGTTGTTTCATTCTTGGCTCAGGAGAGAATGCCGCTCCCTGTATCATCCTGCATTTTCTCATGTATTTATTCATATAATACCTAGCCCATTTTCTGATGATCACAGTTGACAAGCTCACACCTTATGCCCAAAGGCACTTAACATTAGGAAGTTACAGAATAAAGGAGGAGGGAAAGAAAGGTGATGTTTATGGTGCACTGAGCCAGGCACTGTGCTAGTTTTTCACCTGTAAGGAATAATTTAAATAATGTAATATTCCCATTTAGCTGAAGAGAAAACTGGAGACTAGCGAAGTTGACTTACCTGTCTATGATCCTATAGCTTGAAGGTGTTGTTGGAATTCAAACTCATTGTACGGAGTTGCACCAAGAGTTTTACCACCATGTCCGTATCATTATCACTGCCGGCCAGTGTTCCATGTCTGCTTATGAGACCATGTCAGTTTCAGGAGACCCAGTCCTGTCTCTACTCGTGCCAGGCTCCAACTGCAGGGAGTCACGGCAATAGAGGCCAGCAGCAGACCATAGGACAATGATAGTTCTGTGCTTGTTGCAGAATAAATGATGGTAACAATAGCCAGCATTTACTGCATGTTTTATGCATGCCAGGAATTACTTAGCTTCAGGAGTGGGGCATACTTAGACACACACTGTCTCATTTAGTCCTCTTCAGATTAATGCCATGAGGCAAGCCCTGTTATTTATCTCCATTTTTCCAAATGATGAAATTGAAGTTTAAAGACATTTTTGCAACTTGCCTGAGATTGTATAGGGCTAGTCAGTGGCAGAGCTGTGATTGGACTTCTTACTTCATACTTTCCCAAATTTGCCTGTGATTAAAATAGTTAAATCAGTTTCTTGAGTGTACACTCCACCCCCCCCAACACACATTTCAAAGAAAATCTTTGTTTGAAATAAGAGGTTTTGAAATGTGCCCTTTGGTATTTTGAATATAAACATTCTCATTGTGCTGCTTACAGGAGACTGTATAAATTCATTCCCTGGAGGACTTAGCAAAATAGTGTAGATACTCATCTTTTTTGTTGAGGTCCTGGAGTCTGAGAAATCAAGTCAGTGGCATCCTAAGGGTCTTATCTAACTCTGATATATGACAGTGATGTGGTTTTTAACAAGTATGTGTACCACTTCTAGCATTTTTACGTGTTATCTTAACAGACATTTTAGTTTAGACATTTAGACAGTTACTCAACCTTTAGTGGCTTAAAGAGTAAAGGGCCATTCACACCAAGGCGGCTCAACTCTTTAAACTACAAAAAGTTTAGGCAGAGGTTTCTTGTGGGCATCTTAACTGCTGCTGCTTGGGGGTTTCTCCGTAGTCCTTGAGGAGCCACTGAAGCACAGCCCCTGGAAGGATGGACAGTTACGAGTTTCTGTTTGTAGTGAAATGAGAAGGAGGGGACAAGTGACCAGCCAAGCATGTTTCCGCTTTGTTTTATTTCTATTAATTGAAAAGTGTCAGAGGATGAATTGCTTTTCTTTTTTAGTCCTAGCTGTTGACCTAAAAAATCTTCTGCAATCTTCTGTTAGTGTGAATGTAAAATGCTTTCAAAGGAAGAGATAGTCACACGGCGTCTCTTACCACTAAATGTGTTTCCATGTTTCTCACCAGATTCAGGAACTGGTTGCTGCCAGATTCTGTGGGAAATAACTTTGAAGTACAGGTTATGACATGGTTCTATTCACAGTGTATTGGAGGCTCTGCGTTGAGGGAAAGTATTGTCGATAAAAGTTTTCCCTAAGCAGATTGAATTAAAACAAAGTCCCAGAAGGGAGTGTCGGTGGCATATTGGCTGGAACTAAAAGCAACAATTTCTCATGCTCAGTAGCTCCTTGTTGGAAAAGGACAGCCTGATGACTTTTTTGGTTCTGAATTTTTATGAGGGAGAGAAGGGTATGGCAATAGGAGGAGGGGTGGTTTTGAGGATGAAGAGGAAGGACCCCAGGATATTGTTTGTAATGGCTGCAAAATCCCAGTGACTTGTATTCTGTCCCAAGATAGTGCACTAACATGGTGTGGTTCATTGTTATGTTTTTATTTATGAGAGCCTTGCTCCAGAAAGAATTTAAAGTGACCATGTACTATCCAGGTGAACCTACTGATGTACTGAAGCAATTATAGACATATCCCTTTACATTAAATCAGCTAAGAAACCTTAGTGAGAAATTGACCTTATTTGCTGTATTTGGAAATTAATGACTGAGAGTGACAAGATTTGTCAACTATTTTTATAAAATTTGTTATTTTGATGTCTTTTTTAAGCAGGGTGAAAAATTCTTGTATTCTAGGCTAAAATTCTTAAAGGCTTTCCTGTGGACTTCTAGTAAAGGTCCTTTGTGTGTTATGCACTCTCTGAATTCACATGACCACTGCTGGGGATAAATAACTGCTTAGATGCAGCAGAAGGAAAGGCGGGCCTGTCTTCTTGTTCCTTTCATACTTGTTTGTTACCCGACACTGTGCACATCTTATTCCCCATCCCGAGCCCTGTGCACATCTCTCCAGTTATCACGGTCCTCAAGAGAAACTCAAAGAAAAACTTTACTTTGTAGGTGGCCTGGCCTGAGACAACTGTTGAAAGAATAGAAACTATAGAAAATGATACTCTGAGGTATTTGGAGAGAGAAAGAAACCACATTCACATATCTTTTATTTTAGGAGAAGGATTTGATGGTAGTACATTCTTAGGCCCATTTTCTATAGTAAGAAAGAGGTAGTAAAATACAACTCAGCACTTTTTTGTTGAAGGAAAAATATTTGCTTTTATGGACTTTGCACTTTGGAGCTTTAAACCATAAGCACATGCATAAAGTAACAATTGTTGGCACTTTTCTTTAGTTGGTTGACTGAGGTAATCATGAAGCAGTTTCAGTAGTATGACTTTTCCCTTTGCTTCATCCTGAGGCGAATTGAGTTAGTGGGCCTTCTTGGTTTCAGTGCTAGATTTAGCACATAGCGGGGAGGTGGGTAGGTGTGCGGCTGGAGATCTGTCTTCTACTGTGCTGAGCTGGGTTATGTGCTTAAGCTTTCTGGACACATAAAAGTAGTTTTTGGGTTTTGCTTGCCTTGGAGAGCTTGTTTAGTTTTGGTTGGGATATGATGTGGAGAGGTGGTTTCATTTTGCTGATGAGGTTTAAAGTAAGCTCCCAAAAGCGAATAATTTTGAGTAGGAAGGTATGCTTACTTTCAGCCTAAGATCTAAGCAGAATAAATGTACCCCCACCTCTGCCTGTTTCTGTGTCAGCTGTGTTTCAGGAAGTCATAAAGACATCTTGATTTTAATGAAACCGTAGGATCCCAAGTGCTCCTTCTTAGACCTCCTGTAAGATTTCAATATGAGCTTTAATAAAAATCTAATAAGGCTAAGAGGAAAACTAGAAACTGAGTAGATGCCGTCTAGTTCGACTTGTTCTTATTTTGCAGCTGGAAATACCTGTCTCCTAGCAGTTGAAGAATACTGTGAAACTGTTGTTGAAAGTGAAAGATAAAGAGCTTGTTAGTAACAGGACTAGACTCTAACTGGTGTCTAATTGGTGTTACCGGGGTCCCAATTCACCTTTACCACAAGCGTGTTTTATTATTGAATGTCCACCATCACTTACAAATTATCCTGCTCTACTCTGAGAAATGTTTATCTTGGTATTTACTTGGTGGGTTGTGTTTGAGTAAGATCTTTAATGCCAGTGCTATTTATTCTTCCATTTTACTTTATGCAGAATGCAGTGGTACAGGGTTTGTTGGACTTTTCATATCATTCAACTCTTGAGATCTTCTCAGAAGTATCTTGTATGTCCCTTTGGGGTAAGGGATATGCAAGAGGGAAACTTCTTTCATGTGGAAAGCTTAGGGCATAAAGAGCCTTGGGACTTTGTTGTATACAATTACAGTTCCATTAGAAACTCATTGAAAATAATTACAGTTTGACAAATGCTTTTTGAGATAATGATATATTTATTATTTTAGATTACCCTCCCTTCATAACCTTGAGAATACTTTGTACAGATTACTATATATATATACCATACTATATATAAACTGTTTTTGCCTCTTTCTGTAAAAATTGAGAACACTTTCCTGGTAAATAATAAATAAATAACAACTTGTACATGAATAGACTGGATCTGCAGAAAAGCAATCTGTACCTTTCAAATGGGAAAATCAAGACTTGAACACAGTGCAAAACTTTTCGCCCCAGTAAATCAGACATATAGTAGTGGTGATAGGTCATATAATACAGATGTCAGGAAAAACAAAATTTTACAATAGTTCTTGTAGTAGTGAATATAATCATGGAACCCTTCTGTTTTGGAAGATGATAAACCAGAGATATCAATGTTGTTAAAACTGTGGTAACACCAGCTATTTCATATCTTCGATTTGAAAGGGGACGCTACAGAGGAATTTAAGGACATGCCAAACATTGTCAGAGACATCTTATTCCACATTTGTTTATTCTTCAGATCAGTTACCAGTTGAGGGCAATAAAGTTCTTTGTTTACTGAAATTCTATCAGGATTTAGGTGTTTCAGTCTCTCTCGCCTGGGAATCTTAACCCTGACTGATTCTATAGGTTTGCTTTAGATGCTGATCCTTTTAGGAAGAAACATGTGCTTTGAGGAAAGGAGACAAATCTGGCAGAGGTCGGTTATATAGACATTAGAGGTAAATTATACTTCTGGTAGCATATTCCCTTGAGGTTAAATTGATCTCTTGGGAGTTTGACACTATAAAGCAGAATTGCCATCTTTAGGTATTTTAGAGTTTTTGTTTTAGTTTTCATTAGACTGTAAAGGTTCATTAAGTTAGGTTAGACTTCTCTTTGTTTGAATGCAGTTTGCTTCCTTGGGTTTCCTTGGTCATTTTTTTTGAAAGAGGTCTTATCTATTTTCCTTTTCTTGAGGGAGTCTTGCATGACACAATCTCCTTGGCATTTCCTCTGAGTTTGTTCTCTCAAACTGTCTGAGAGGAAGGGGTTTGTTTGTGAAGGGGAGCTGTGCTATAAGTGAAAACTAACTGAGCCTTTTCTCTAATTCCCTTTTTAAAAAGAAATTCAGACTCTTATTTCACTTAAGCCTTTAAAATATTTGTGGGTTTTCATTCGATGTGGGTTCTTAAGCTGCCTCTCAGACATCTATATAGGAACTAGACAAGATATTCTTCTACTGAAAAAAAGTGATGGAGAGGCAGAGGCAACAATTACTGTTTGTTAGAATAATACTTTTTTTTTTTTTGGCTCAAAACTAATTCTTTTAACTTGTTGGCAATTGGAATAAGGACTAGATTGAATCCAGAGAACCAACTTCTTATCTTTGGAATCGGAAGTCCTCTGGGAACAAACATTTAAGCAATAATAACTAGAGTTTTGAAGTAAAGCGTTTGTGTTTTATGAACTCGTCTATAGAAGTTAAAATACTGTTGTAGCAATGTAGTTTTCATTTCACTTGGTTTTAGTATAAATGAAGTACTTTATTTTTAAAGTTACACAAAATAAGATTTGGGGGTTTACTATTACTAGGCATATTTTTTCTCATAATTTTTTCTTTCGTAGTTGTGTAGATTGCAGAGACAATGTTGCTTGACCTTTTCAGTGACTTGTCTTAGATTTTGATCAGGCCCAGTCAACCAGCAAACATTGACCCAGTGTACATTGTATGTCTGGCATCGCCCTGGGTTCTGGGTACATAGAAATGAGTGAGAGACTCAACTCTTCCCCTCAACAACCTCTTACTTTGTAGACAGGTAATTAAATTACAGTGAGAATGGGAGTTTGAGGGAGAAAGGGACACTTAATCTTTGCTTCCGTTGTAACTGTCCGCATCTGTCACCAAGTTGCATGTTCCACCTGTACAGAGCCAGAGCCTCCACACACTACCTTCTTGTTAATGATAGGTGACAAGGAGGACACATGGTTGGAGAAGAGTTGGCTGTGGTAACTGTGATTTGGGAGACCTGGGTTGACTCTCAAGTCATTGGGCTTAAGTAGGTCTGTAAGCTTTGTTTCCTTGTCTGAAAAAA
The DNA here is from genome assembly GCF_008692635.1 of Crocuta crocuta. Classification (NCBI taxonomy): domain Eukaryota; kingdom Metazoa; phylum Chordata; class Mammalia; order Carnivora; family Hyaenidae; genus Crocuta; species Crocuta crocuta. The sequence goes on along the minus strand of NW_027551558.1, from coordinate 5,145,128 downwards.
TAGGGTCAGGAGTACCCCCGCTGCCAAGCAGGGTTGTTTTAAGATTAGAAGGTATATGGAAAGCGAACTTTCAGTTAAGCATTCATTAAGTGGTGTTCTTATGATTCAGGTGATGACCTTTGGCACCAGGAGTTGTGTATCCTGCATTTAGAGGGACCTCATTTTAAATGTCTGGGGGAAATTCTCTCTGAGAGAATATGGACTCTGGCAGATTGCCGTGTCTTGATAAGATGCTAGATCTACCCCGACTCCTCTGTGGTGGTGAATCTATGGCTGGCACAGGTAGCGCAGTTGGTCATGGGCCCTGCCCCATCCGCCTCTGGGCAGTGAAAGTTCTCCCTTGCAGTGATTTCAATTTCTGGGATTTAGGATGCCAGAGGAGTTTTCAAAGGAGGTCCTTCTGAATAGAACCTCTGTCTGGCCTAGGGCCTCTTACTGCCATTCAGGCCTGAGAGTACAGAAGTACTTTTGATACCGTCTGCTGAGTTGTCAGCTCTTGTGGAGGTAAAACGGCTAAAGTGGCACAGGGGAAGATTATTAAGGGCATGGCCATCTAAATGGGAGCTTTTTAACAAAAGTCTGCAGTAAATGGAATTTCCTCATTCTAAATTGCTGGTGAGGAAACCTCCCAAGCATGTGTTGCACAATGCTTTACTGTTGTCCTACTGGGGGCTAGCAGAGGGCTGTGAGGCTCTCTGACTTGATGAAATCCCCTCCTCCCTAGCTTTTCAGTGCTTGGTTCTCCCTGTGTGGGTGTACTTGGAACTGGGAAAAGAAAGAATTATGGAAAGCAATAGTCTGCTTTCTGGTAGTTTCCAGCAGCTGTTTTGGGCTATTGGGGGCCGGGTGTTGTGGAGAATTTTAGTGGCTGCCGTTTGTGGAAATAAGGCATCTGATCAACAATTGAGAGGTAGCTAGATGGGTTCCTTGAGGCAGCCTATTTGTCTATCACCTGGGGATGTGAAGCCAAGTAGTGTTGTGGCTAAGGGCCCAGACTTTGTAGCCCCAGACAGCTGGGCTGGAGCCCTACTCTCCTACCACCTACTAGTTGTACGAGCTGGTCAGTGTAGGGAACAGTCTATTTTATTAGTTACTACAGAACTCTGGGAAGAATCCTGTATACTGAGGGACTTAGGCAACAGAACTTCTGGAATAGTTATCCTCACCTACCACTTCACCAGTGGATAAAGACTCTGTTCTCAGGGCTCCTGTACAGTTGGATAGGAGTTGTGTCACGGCAAAACCACTTTGCAGTGTATAAAGTGCAGCCCAGTTATTGATATTACCTCTTTACAAGGTAACCCAAGTTGGTGGGCTTATAAAATAAATGTTCAATTAATTTCTTTTTGATGGGAGAATGACCAGAGTTGTTATGAGAATGTGCAATAATGTACACAAGACTTTCCTTGCATCTTCTAGCTAAAGTAACAGTTTTCAGAAGATTTTAAGTTAAATCCATTGGCAGTTCTGCAAAAAATGGCCTTAGGGTTCATGGACTCTAGACTATTTAGCAGTTAGTGAGATGAATGAACTTGAAAAATGTTTCCTCAGAATTTCTGTGAGAAACATAGANTAGGGATTGATTTTTCAGCAGTGTTGTCATATCTTTTATTCTTTGTCATGTGCAACTGTAGTGACACAACTTTACCTAAGTATATGTAAAGTCTTTGTAGGATTGATGTTTCTTTAAGAGGATTTATTTAACATACTTATAAATTTGTTTACTCAAATAGAGGAACATTGAGATTAAAAGAAATACATGTAGTACATGTGTTTATATATATATATATATATATACATAAAACTATACCTCACATATATAAAATATCAGTGTCCTGCCTGTAGAGCTTTGCACTGTAGTAGTCTACAATAAAGGTGTTTCTGAAAAATTGCACCCAGGTTGAACCTTGCTGTCAAATCATAACTGATCTTGTTATAGAAAGTTCATTGTACTAAGTGTTAGGTGGCTTGGAATTTAACCTTGGTTTTGACACTAACTGTGAGTGATCTTGTTGAATCTTTGCCTTTGAACTTAAATTCCGATTGGTAAAATAAGGATGTGAACATTCTTGCCCTACTTACTTCCCTGGGGTTGTATATATATATGGAAAAGCATGTTTGAAAAGTATGTAATGACTTGGAAGATGATGTTCCACACATACTGCATTTTTAAATGCATTTTAATGATACCTGAGGAATTAGCTGTGTCGATAGTTTTGCTGTATTATTAAATCACCAATGGATTGTATTTGCTTTAAACCTCTTAAAAGTTTTGTAAAGGAGATTATACATGAATACTACAAACCCCTCATTTTCTGGTCACATTTGTTACTTATTACTTAGGCTACTTTACTTGGTGTAAACCAACACCCCAATTTCCACATTTTGGCTCACCTGTTAATTATTCCCTTTTTCCTCTATTCTTGCTAGAAATCCTAACTGCTTTTAAGTGAAATCATTTAAGGTTAAATCATTTATTTTACTATGAAAGTGATCATATTTAGGATCACTAATAGTTGGAAAGCCTAGTACAATGTAATCCCTTGCAATGGTGTAGAAATATAAAGTGTTCTCTATGAAATATTATTCCAGAAAATGTTGATCAGAATCTAAGGTAAAATTGGGGATAGAGAAACAAGTTAATAATAAAATAATGTCAGGGAATAATCAGATAAATCGAAAATGTGAGCCCTTCTATAAAGCAGCTGGTATGATTTCTTACAAAAATCAATGCCGTGGCTATCAAAGGAATGTTAGGGGGGATTGTTGTAGGAACAATATAAAAAATGGGGAGAGGGGATTAGGAACATTCAAATATGGACTAGGTATTGGGTGATTTGGGGACTGTTGGAGTTTTTTTAGTTGTTAATAGTGTGTGATAATGGTAAGAGAATACTCTTACCTGTATTTAGAAATGAAGTTTTTTGATGTCGATAACTTATTTTGAAATGGTTCAGGGAGACCTCTGTCTTACTAAGAGAAGTAGATATATGTGTCACATGTTACATTTGACTCTAGGTATTAGACATTCATTGTATTTGAGACTATCCTTCCACTTTTCTGTATGTCTAGAGATTTCATAATTTTTGAGGCAGTCACTCTTCAGATTATGTTTTAAAATGTAGACTCACATGAATTCTTCTAAAGGTGGTTCCCCCCCACCCCCCACCCCATACTGCTTTTGCCTCTTTTCAGCTTGCTTGATGAATCTTTAATAATGAAAGACTGCACACCCTACTCCCTGGCATGTGACTGTCTCACAGGCTCACCTGTGCCTTCTGAATAGTGGACCCTCCTTAATCCTGTACTGCTTCTGGGGAGACTTTCTCCCTTACCTGATGAATTAAATTAATGTTGAGCAACTGGCCTCTGTGCTATAAAAGTCTTTGAAATTATAGAAAAATGAAGTTATCGGAGTGATTGTGCCTTCTCTTTTCGAGTGAATAGGGCCTGGATCAGAGTCACACCAGAGGGTGGTAGTCACACAGGCTTAGTGAGAAGGAAGTTATGTGTGGGGTTTATGAATCAGGTAAATTGATGTGATTTTTGTGTTCTGATAATAATATTATCAAAAAGCATATATTAGCATATAGTATGTAATAGCATTATCACAGAAGTCTTAGAGTTGGATCGTGGGAGGGCTGTGGAGACTTGGGGTAGCCCTAGGCTCATAGACTTAGGGATGGAGTCAGGCCTCTCCCAAGTTACTTCTCTGTATAAGTAAAGATGCAATTTCAATTAATTGCATACGTTTGAAGGAGAATTACCTTAATCCTCTAGTTTTCAGCCATAATCAGATTTACAGACTTTTTGTCTAAGAGTTGTTTGTTTAAAGTTTTCTTTAAAAAAGTTAAACATTGCGTTTTCTTTACTAACTTGTTTCCAGTGTTAAGCTATCTAAACTCATTTCCCTTTGTGTTTCCTGTGCTAGGAAATAATTCTTTCAGACTCTGTCTGGTTACATAGGTTGAGGTACCTTCTTTACCCCCAGAGAGATTGGTTGACAATAAGTAGAGGGTGGCTAAGTGGAACAATGGGTAAGTGGTTCAGTCTAGTGAGAAAAAGCCACAGAGACTATTTGGGATACTCCTTGAGGAAGACTAAACCAACAGCCATGCATACTTTGGAACCATGTTACCTCACTAGAAGTTGGGTGGAGGGGTCCTAGAATTTAACCTGGTTTTTACTAGAAATTTTTTGAAATTTAAAATTGTAAAGAGTTTATCTGCTCTCCCACAGGTAGTTTTTCAGAAGCTCTTCAGTTTGGCTTTTGATTTTGCTTTAATCCCTAATCTCCAGAATGGTCTTGTCCTTTAACTCTCAGACCTCAGGAAAGTATACCAATACTATGCATTTGGTATAAACAAACCTCTCATCTTTGGAGATGCCTCTGCCTCTGTTTTTATCCGAATCAGAGTCCTCACTGGGCAGCTGGCTCCAGACTGGTCTCCCAGACAGAGATGTTCCTCTCTAAGTGGCACTGTTTGCGGGGTGGATGGCAGGCTTACTTAGCTTTTAATTAGACAGGAAATTTGCTTTAATAATTGCTGTGATAGTTGGGCATGCTAATAACTGGGTTAGAATGAGCTATAATATTCTGTTGCTTGCATTCAGACCTGTTTTCTGTTTTTGTTTTTGTTCTTTTTTTGGTTTTTGTTCCCCCCTCTTTCTTTTCTTTCCCATAAATAAAACTGCCTTTTGGATTTGGAGGCTTACTCTAAAGCAGTAGTGTTGTTTAAATAAAAGATTTGGAGGAACTAATGGAAACACAGATTTTCTTTATTTTTTTCCTTAATCGTTACTTATTTGTATGCTTCCTTTTTTACGTGTGGCTTATTACTGCAATTACTTAAGCTGCCTCTCTAAGTATATGATTATCTTACATCATAATCATAGTAATATTTTAATATAATGAGTTGGGGCATCAGAGTTTGCATTTCCACATCCAATTGGGGGTAGTCTTTGTGCTTTTCAAAAAGATTCTGATTTATTTCTAATATAATTGACCACTGGGCTTGGGAGATAGAAAACATTACTGTATTTAATGTATGCTGCTTTTCTCATAACAGGGTTACTGCTTTTACCGAATAATTACGTGTTGGATTAGAAAAGACAAAGTTAGCCTCTCAAGGAGCAAAAAGTACTTCATTCAGTTTTGAAACCCACAGTGCGGTCTTCATTCAGTGTCTAGGTTTCGGCTTTGGTATTGTGTGCTTTTGGTTGTAGTTCTGATAATTTAGATTTTGTTTGCTTTTGCTTAATGTTAGTGACTGCACAAGCCACATACATAGTCCACTTTTTTTCTGTGTACATCTTGAGATAGTTCAGTAACCCCTCTCTTGCCCACTCCTCAAGTAATATATGGCACTGTGTGCTTCTTTCCAATGTTAGTGGAAGGGTAGGTAGGCATGGGGTTAGATGAGCAAATAGATTTGTTTCATAGCAAAGGGTATTTCTAGCCGGCATCATTGATGATTTCTTGGGCAGTCTAAATCTAAGGGTTTTAGGAGCTAATTCAGGTAAGTGATAAGAAAACCCCCTCTTCTGCCCTTTCAATGTTGCTTCTTTTAGCAGAAGGCACAAATGTCTTTTGTTTTTACTCTATGGTGAATAGATGCCAGTTCTCAACAGGTACAGCATGTCAGTGGCCACAGTTGGTATAAGCTTGCTCAGACCTTCTAATTTTAACTGTAGTGGTATTTGGTTTTAAAACTGAAAGAAGAATCTGTGAAGATCTGGAGTTTTACTTATTATGTGCTAATTTTGTGACTGTAATGAAAAAATTTGCTTTTGCCAAAATCTTGTGCATATGTTTGATGTATACCTTCCTGGGAACATTATAATAATAAATATTTTTTTTAAATGTTTATTTTTGAGAGAGAGTGTGTATGTGTGTATGCGTACATGTGCACGCGCACACAGGAGAGACACAGAGAGAGGGAGACAGAGAATCCCAAGCAGGTTTCGTGCTGTTAGTGCAGAACCCAACATGGGGCTCAAGCTCCCAAACCATGAGATCATGACCTGATTAGAAATCAAGAGTTGGACGCTTAACTGACTGAGCCACCCAGGTGCCTCAGTTCACAAAATCTCAAGTGGTATTATGTGACTTGGCACTTTTTTTGATGAGAAAATTAACTATTTGATTATTTTAATTTTTTAATGTTTACTTATTTTTGAGACGGAGAGACACAGAGCATGAGCAGGGGAGGGGCAGAGAGAGAGGGAGACACAGAATCTGAACCAGGCTCCAGGCTCTGAGCTGTCAGCACATAGCCCCATGTGAGGCTCGAACTTGTCAACCACGAGATCATGACCTGAGCCAAAGTTGGACACTCAACTGACTAAGCCACCCAGGTGTCTCAACTGTTTGATTATTTTAAAATTGTATTTATTCCTGTCTTATCATTTAAACAAAAAAGTAGAGTTTCAGCTCCTTCTTACAAATAGTATCAGCTAGGTGTTAGAATTGCAGTAATGAAAAGTCAGCAAGGTAGGGTCCCTGCCATCCTGGTACTTACAGACGCATGAGTTTGTTCTTAAATAGAAGGGAGGGTGGTTATGGTGGATAGAATTTTGAGAAGATATAATGGTAAGTTAATAGGAGTGGAGTAGGATGGGAAAATCGCTTAAGATTTTTGTGGTGTGTGCTTCTGCATTATATTACAAATGAATTAAGTTCTCATGTTTGCATATTAATAAGATTGTAGTATTGTGATAATCATCAAGAACTGTCTTGAGATTTTTGAGTCATGATTTTGAACCCTTTGTTGGGGGTTGTATATTTAAAGCATGCCTGGAGGGAATTAGGGGATGACTGACAACTCTTAACAGGTGACTTCTATCTATGAGATAAAGATTTCTGTCTTTTATTAATATGTTACCAGCAGAATTATATTTCATAAATATACTAGGAGGATGAACTGGGTGCATTCACATCTCTTAGTTACTGTTGATTTATGATATCACTTGTTTACTTCGATGAATAAGTTTTATGCTTTAAGAAGTTGCTGGTAGTTTATTTCCTATTAACAACATGTTAACATACATGCAGTTAGAACCCTCAAAGGTGACCATTTGAAAGTATGTTTTAGGTCTAAATTTCACAAAACATTACATTTTTGTTCATTCTAATTTTTTTAGAATAAAAAAGCCCAACTGTTAAACTCTGTGGTCATATAAATTTAAATGTGATTACCAATACCTTTCCTCTTTATCTGGTCTCATTTCTTAGAGGATGGGTCTTTGTGTCCTGATAGTCTCCTTACTTAATCTCCTTGGATTGCAAGTCTAGGGATTCTCAGAATTGCTGCTGCTGTCTTGTATACCAGCCAGCTAACCACAAGACTCAGAATTGGGTATTTAGGCTAGAGCAGGCAACTGTCATCGGATGGCCCTTCTCTTCTCTCCTCCTACCCCCATAGGGAAGAGATGCTGGTACTTAATTGAGTGAGGAGCATGGGGGAAGGAGCAAAAGCAAACCTTCTTGCACCCTCCTGGGGTCGTGATGGTCATGATTACCTTGGTGGGGAGAACTTCTTCTAGACCACTAGCATCTGTAGTGATATGACAAGTTACATCCCCTTTGCTGCATCACTTACACTTGGGTCCAGGTTGTCTTTAAGCATGCCAGCCAATCCCCTGTTGTCCCGTCCGGTACGCAGACTCATTTTCCATTCACATACTCTTCTGCGCCAGCTGCTCAAACTCCACTGAATGTCAGGAGCCTGCTGGAAAGAACAGGGAGCATTTTCCACTTGAAACTGTACCTAGCCCTTCTCTCTGGCTGAAGTTACTCCCTACCACTGTATTTTTAACTGCAGAGGTCAGGCACATGGCAGTTGAGTAGTTTAATTGTACACTACACTGGCTCCAGTTAATGAGGTCAGATCACCATTGCTATTCCTTCATTCACATGATGATTTGAAATACACTGCTCCAGGATGGATATGATCATTTGAAGAATATGAAACTATAGTGAGAAGATGCCTGATTGACCCCATTCACTGTCATCCTTTAAATAGAAGCGAAATCCCTTCATAGTTTATTAGTATCCTAAGACTGAAACCCAATAGCTTGGTGCCTTGTGATCGATGGTTTGGAAATTAATTGCTGGTGGTCCTAAACTGTGTGATTCATCATGGATCAACAGGGCTTCTTTTTGGGCCTCTCAGATCTCCCTCAGCATAGTACAAGCCAGGCCTCAGGCAAGACCTCCTGTCCCTGTGCTGCGTGATTACTCTGCAAGGGTTCAGAGTTTTGTCAGCTGAGACTGCTGAAATAATATTACCCAAATAAAACTGTTGCCCTTAACCTGTACTTGAGTGTGACCCCCCTGACAGAGAGGACTGGGGAAGAGGCCCACAGATATGTACTCAGCATCCCGGCCACCTGCAGATCATTCTTGTTTCTTATTCCTGAATGGGCAAATTGTCTCCCCAGGGCTTACAGTCAGATGTCTCCCATTTTAATGTTTATTTATTTTTGAGAGAGCAAGAGTGCACACACGTGAGTGAGGGAGGGGGAGAGAGAGAGAATCTGAGCATTGTCAGCACAGAACCTGTTATGGGGGATTCGAACCCATGAACTGTGAGATCATGCCATGAGCTGAAATCCAAGAGTCGGATGCTGGGGTACTTCGGTGGCTCAGTTGGTTGAGCATCCGACTTTGGCTCAGGTCATGAGTTTGAGCCCAGTTTTGGGCTCTGTGCTGACAGTTCAGAGCCTGCAGCCTGCTTCAGATTCTGTGTGTGTCTCTCTCTGTCCTCTTCCCTGCTTGTGCTCTGTCTCTCTCTGTCTCTCAAAAAATAAATAAATGTTGAGGCGCCTGGGTGGCTCAGTCGGTTAAGCATCCGACTTTGGCTCAGGTCATGATCTCATGGTTCATGGGTTTGAGCCCTGCATCAGGCTCTGTGCTGACAGCTAGCTCAGAGCCTGGAGCCTGCTTCGGATTCTGTGTCTCCCTCTCTCTGACCCTCCCCTACTTATGTTGTCTGTCTGTCTCTCAGAAAAAAATAAAACATTAACATTTTTTTTAAAAACAAAAAGTTGGATGCTTAGCTGACTGAGCCATCCAGGCACCCCAGGTGTCTCCAAGTTTAAACAAAAACCCCGTCCTCGAAGTTGTAGTTCAACATTCGTGAAAACCAGGGCACCCAATAACATTTCTTCAAACTTGGTGAACTTTAGTGACTTGCAAAAAATTCTTTGATCTAAGTACCAGCTTTAGGAACACATCTACTCATTGGGAACACAGCTATCGAATTATTTGTATGTATCAGTTTTGTTCCTTTTAGACTGTGGATTGTTGTGACTCCCTTTCCAAAGATCCAGAGAAGATTATTTTGTGTGTTTCCATCCAAGAAAGGACAGGAAAGAAATGTAGCTACAGAATTTTTTCAGGTATCACCCTAGTCTGGAATAACAGTGTGCTTCATTTTCAGTGCTACGTGGGAAAAGTGGTACACACAGCACAGCTTAGTGAATGAAGTCCTGTTTGGCATTTGTGATGCAGGTGTTTCATCAGTTTTATGTAATGTAATGAATTGCTTGTGTGATCATGCTATTTCTTGCTTCTCTACCTTTGCATGCCTTCAGCACTGTCCTGAGCTTTCCATATATGTCCTTACTTTGTCTTGGGCTTCACTCTGGGCGCCTGAAGTCGGTAACCTTGCTCAATGCTTTATTACTCTGCTTTGTTTTTATCTGGGTTGGCAAGGTTCAGTTTCTTAGCTCTGGGTTTACAGAAAATGAGTACACCTTTACGTCGGTGTAAGATAGTGCTTTGTAAATGCTGCAGAATCTCTGATCTCCTTTGCTGTGCTTCTTTGTTCCCTACTGAGCTTTGGTGGCCCAGCTCTTTCTCCTTGACTGTAGCACCTGGGGAAGGGATTATACCTCTGTGTTGATATTCTTTCCCTGATAATTTCGTAAATGGAGATGCTGATTTGTAACTTTGTCACACGACAATGTCATAAGAATAGGAAAAGCGAACTCCCAGAGAGGAAGGGAGGGAAGATTGTGCCAACAGAGCAAAATCCCTGAGCGGATGTGTCTGTCTGAGGGGCCCCTCACTGAATAAACAGGAAAAGAGGCTGAAGGTCTTAGAGGTGTCCTGGGTTTTGAATCATTCCTGCTTCCCTCCAGTATTTAAATTGTATTTAAAAAATTGTCATAAAGTAAAATTGACTTTTGTTTTCTTTTGGTGTACAAGTCTTTGGATTTTAATACAAGTCTTTGGATTTTATTCTGTCAGAATACAGAACAATTCCATCATCCCCAAAAAGTCCTCTTGTGCTCTTCCTTTCAGTTCAGATTTTTAAGGAATGTCTTGGTGCTGAAGAGACTTGCATTCTTTGGAAGCACCCAGAAAGGGGCTGTGGTGGGGCACATGGGTATGGCAGAATATGGGTAGCCCCCAGGTCCTCTCAAGAAGCCTGGAGTGTGCTCTCAGGCAGGTTCGAGACCTCTCCCCAGGGGTCTTTGACGGTGTGTGTGTCCATTCTAGGTCTCATTGCTCATATCATCACACATCAGTGTTGCTTATCCTTCTAATGTACTGGAGTTTCATCTTAAAAAAAAAAAAAAAGGTCTGGATGATGATGGTTGTAGGAATNTTTTTTTTTTTTTTTTTTTTTTTTTTTTTACTGTTTATTTTTGAGACAGAGACCAAGCATGAGTGGGGGGGGGTGGGGGGTGGCGGCGCAGAGAGACAGGGAGACACAGAATTCCAAGCAGCCTCCAGGCTCTGAGCTGTCTGCACAGAGCCCGATGTGGGGCTTGAACCCACAGACCGAGAGATCATGACCTGAGTGGAAGTCAGGTTCCAGGAAGTCAGCTGCCCAGGCGCCTGTCCCCTGTCAGTCTTAACCCCTCAAGCTTCCTGCCTGTTGTTGAGTGGCTTTCCAGGGCCAGTTTAAGGGGTAAATGCTGAGAGCAACTGGCACATATCCGTAAGGAACAATACGGGGTACCTGGTCCTGGAAAAGGAAGAACTCTACCCGAGAGGCAGGTGGGAGAGAGTCTGCATTCTAGAAGGGAATCAACTCTTGGATCCTGTTTGTCCTCCCCCATTTGAGTAAATCTCACCAAGAATTGAAGAGTTTGCATCTCACCAAGTTTATTCCTGTGTGGTCCATTGAAGTAAGGACTGCTATGCTAGACTTGCCAGAAGGCCCCTGGGGAGAGATCATCTGAGAGGTTTGAAGGTCGTACCTCTTCTTTGAGGTTGTTTAAAAGTTGTGTTTACAAATCACTGAATAGGTTCAAGCCGCCAACATCTGCCGCTCATGGTCTTCATTGACCTCCTGATTAGTCATTGAAAAACCATTTATTGAGGGCTTGCCAGGTATAGTCACTGTGTTGGGGGTGTTACTTTTCCTGCCTCTAACTTGGAATCTAATAATAAAGGAGTCACCTTCTGGATGTTTGCTGTTTTTGTTGTTGGTGGTTTNAGGTGGTTGTTTTATTCCTTTAAAAATTCTTGAAGTGTGGAACGGTGAAGGGAGGGGAGGGTGGCCATGCCTTCTGTTTGCCCAAGGCAGTCCTGGTTTACACCTGTTGTTCTGGCATACTTATTACTAGTGCCTCATTCATTCTCAGTGAATTAGTATGGATAATAAGTTAGTATGGTCATCCCCAGTGAAGGGGGTAGGGAGGTGGGGGGCACCTGCATGGTCATCTGCTAGTTAATTGATTTGTTGGAGTGTTATGTGGCATCTGCTTTTTGGGCTTCTCCCACTCTGTTGGGGCCACACCTGTTTGTTTTACACAGTCATGAGATCACAACTATGCACAACCATGCATTTGTTAGCTACAGCATGATGTGTAACATTATAGCATGGAAAAAAAACCTTATTATAGCATGGGATCCAGGGTGGTGGTATTTTGGGGGCTTTTTAATTTGTATTGAGAATGTGGGTTTTGGTGGTACATACTGGAGTTTTTCTGACAATTTCTCATGGGGCTATAGTTGTTGTTATTCTGAAATGTATAGGGGGAATTACAAAATATGGTTGCTCTGGCCCCAGTCTTAAAGATTTTGATCCAGTAGATCTGGGTAAGGCCCAAGATGTAAAATTACAAACGAAACAAAAACACCCAGCAACAACAACGAGCCCTCCTGGTGGACTGTCAGCTAGAGTTGAAGAACCACTGCTGTAGCCTCTGCTCAAGGACTCGTGGCCCAAGCTAGTACATGCATATGTGAGTCTTCTAGGAGGGAGGGTTGTGGGGATTGCTGGAGAATTCCTGCTGGCCCCTGGGGCAGCCTCTGCTCAGTTCAGCTTTACACCTGGTTTCTGTGGGCCTAGAGACCCAGCTTTAAATCCAATCTATTTTTTAAGGGAAACTTTAAAATGTGCAAATCTGGGTTTTAGAAATGTGCAGCCTCTTAATTTTTGGAATTTTCAAGTTTGAAAAATAGACAAAAAGCCACTCTCCCCGCTATAGGAAATATGATGTCCAGTTTAGCCAGTGAATTACTGTGGAGAAGAACCTTGTTATATAGCATCTAGAAAGTGGTTACTGGCCTTAGAACTCAAAGGAATTGCCTTTATAAGATGCCAAGATAATCTGAAATGGTAGAAATACAGCTGTAATGAGGACAACACACATAAGCTATTAATGTGGCCCTAGTAATAGACTTTTGTTATTATTCAGCAATCAAATTTTGTAATTTCATAGCCCAAGTAGCCTCATTCCAAATGTTAATATGCAATGATGTGCACCATAGATGTAGGGATTTATTTTTCAATGAAAAATGTGTCGTTGTTGTTTTCTTCTTCTGAGTATTGTCCTTACAGAAATAAAGTAGACTTTGCTTTTCAGTGCTTGGTTAGAAAGTCATAACCAGGCTTTGCCAATAAAGGCACCTCATACCTCATCTTTGAGGATGGGGTTTGCTGAAGAGAAACTGTGCGGTCAGGTGGAACATGGAGAAGTCTGGAAGCTTTTTTTGTCCAAAGCCTCTGGCTTTGCCTCTCGCAGCCCTCTCTCTCTAACCCAAGCCTGAGCTTTGCACGAGGAAGCAGTCAATGTTGAGAATGACTTGGCTTGCCCAGAGAAAGTGTCTGTTCTAGATGTATGCTGGTATGCTGGTCGTGCCTGTTTTCACAGAGGTGTTCTTGGGGCACTGTGTCTGCTGTTGACATGAAGGAGTGGAACATGTTACCATTATTGGAGCTTGGGTAGAACCTCAGTGTCACCTACAGGCCATGGAGCATGATGCCTTGGCCAAGTTATAGGGCTAGTGTGGCACACCTGCAGCGCCTATGAGTTTTTCTGTGTAGATTAATTTTGGCTCAGAAAGGCCTGCAGGGCAAGTCATTCATCACCTTCTTCAGCTCTCTGCCCAAATGACAGGGTATCAGAGAGGCTTGCCTCTCTGACCACCAGTATAAAATAGCAACCACCCCCATCCCAGCACTCCCTCTCCTCTTCGCTCTGCTAGGTTTTCCCTATAGCTTTTCTTTTTTTTTTTAAAGCATCAGAACATACAACAGCAGCAGAAGTATTCACTTGTTTATTGCTTGTGTCCCCCTCCTAGAATGAGAGCACAGACTTTATCTACTTACCAGTGCCTCATAAATTAATATGCTGGCCTGGGGAGTAGACCTCAGAGCCATGAACATTTTATACTGAGATGACCACACTTCTGAGAAGTTAAGTGGCTCATTCAAGATCATAAATCTTGCCTAGTGGCAGAATGAGCAGTTGACTCCTATGATCAGAATTTTTGTTTACTTTTAGTATCTTGGGTTTATCTTGGGAAAGCAAATTTTGGTGCATTTGTGGCTTGAAGAGTTTCAATTCAGTGTTCCCTTTCTACCTACAGTTCTGTAGGGTAATTTGAGATGCCTGTGGCTGTGGGTTGAAGAGAATGACTTCCCTGGAGCCCCATATCCATTGCTTGCTTAGAGTCTATGAGACTTGGTTTAATCAAGTGGTTGTTGAAAGGAAAGGCACTGAAAAAGTGGTGCTGGGCATGTTTCCTGCCATCTCTAGTTAAGTGTGGTGAAGGGCAGAGTTAATTAGGCAGTTACATAGATTTGTGAGTGCTCACACTCATTTATTTCTGATTTGCTTGGCTAGCCCGCTGTGTGGGGCCATGGCTTCTGATATCCTAGGCAATTTCAAAGTTTGCTTTCTCTCCTTCGTATAATTTTCTGAGTCCTGCCCTTTTATACTGATAGTCCCAGGCTTTTTGTAGACTCCAGTAATATTCCAAGAATTCTGCAGGGTGGGCACTGGCTAGGAGTTTTGAACTTTGGAAGGTTTGACTTGGGGGACCTGCCCCCTACTTTGAAAGCCATCTGTCAGATACTGTGGTCAGTTGTGCCCAGCTCTTCCTGCGGATGCCACTGCTGCACTGCCAGCACTCCCAGTTATGATGCTGTCTTCTGGGACTAGGGTTCCTGTCTCAGTGTGTTCTTCATGAAGTTACCCGGGCCTATTGCAGAGGGTTGTGATTTATCACCATTTTACAGAGGAAGAGAATGATGTCCCGAAGGTGAAGTGACTAGCCCAAGGTCAGCCTTCTAGTGTGTGGCAGAGTTGAGCTTCCAGTGTAGGGTTCCTACTTTCAGTGCCCACCTTTGGTACCATTCTGCAGTACTTACGTATCTTAATATGTGAAATCAAAGGAACTAGTTTTTAACATTTCTTATTTTTTCTTTAAAAATATTAATAGAAATTTTTATCATAACAATATCAGTAATTTAGAAAAATACAGAAAGGTCACTATTTTTCATAAAACAAATATGAAAATAATATGTTTCATGTGCAGTTCTCGCTGTGAGAACACTTAAATAGGGAATGTGTGTTCTGTGAGTTGTGTGTAAATCTCCATGGGTCAGTTTTCTTTTGTCCAATGATGAGTTAAATTACCTTCAGGAGTATATTATTTTAATGTGTCCTGACAGTCATGCATTCAAAAGTCAGGTCTAGCATTACTTCATTGACTAATTACTTAGATGTTGAATGCAACATACCATGTCTCATAGTGGCTAATAACTTTATACATTACTTTTGCCTATAGTAAAGGATTTAGCATTTGTTAATGCTATTAAACATTCTTTGGTTATTTTAAACTAAAATTGCTAAATCTGTTCAGTTGGGTTTTTCAAGTAAGTAATAGAAAAGGCAGTTGCAAATGTTATTAAATGTTAATGATAGATTATTTGCAGAAACCCAAATCTCTGTTGTTGTAGATACTTTGATTTGAAGATTTGACTGTGCCGTTTCTTTTACTGTTAATATAAGAATTGATATGCTGATTTTTTTGTCCTTTGTATTTTCTGGACCCTTTGCTCATGGTGCTTTTTAATTTGCCAGTCTCCCTCTTAAAACAGGATTCCTCACACTTCATACTGTAGTCTAGACACTGCCACACATGTGTACCATACCATGGGGTTACTCTGCCTCCTTTGAAAGGAGCACTGCCCTTTCTAATGCAGCTTCACCAGGTCTCTTTAAAAAGCAGCTGCACTTTCTTCCCACTTTAGACACTGCCCAACCAAATCCCTCTCCGCCTTTGAAGGAATTATGCGTAAGCTCTCATGGCAGTATTTCTTTTTGTTTGTTTTTGCACCCTTTCATGTATATGTCCATCCAAATTGTCTCCACTTCCCAACATGAAGGTGCTTTTTGCTTCTTTGCTAGCCCACCTGACTAGAACTTGCTTGCTATCTGGCCAACACCCCTCTCCCCCTAGTCTGTTCTAGAACACAGATGAAAATGATAGAACAAGGATGCAGAACCCAGATGTCTGGGCCCTTTCTTTGGAGGAGTCAGAATATTACTGCCTTGCGTAATGTTCCCTGGGGCTGTCCTTTAATTGCAAGGACAGGATAGTAACTGATATTCATAATGATTTCCCTGAGCCATTAAGAAAAGCTACTTTAATATACTCAAGACTTCAGTGTTCAGAAAGATTTCCATTCAGATTGGGCTCTTAAAGAAAAAAGATGTAGGCATCAAAACAACTCATTTACTGGGGATTGGGCACTAGGTAGAAGTTTTGCTGTTTATTTTGACTGTGATTCTTAGTGGAAGGTAAGTCTGTACATTCTCTACTACTGAGGCATAATTTTCCTTAAAGGGAATGTTCCAGATAAGATAGCTCCGACCTAAGAAAGGCATAATTCTATATTGAGGTCTTTAATTTTAAACTCTTGAGGGAATAGAAATTGCACTGTCTTCTCATTAAATTGCAAGTCTGCACTGATCTTATAACATGTACATATTCCTGTGCTTTCTCTGCCTTCCTGCTCATCTACAGCCTGATCATGGAAGGGAGAAAGAGGCAGGTGAACAGTTACTGATTAAAGCTAGAAATACTAGCAACAGTACAAGCCTACTCACCTCACACCAGGTTGGGCTTTGGAGGAATGTAATGGGAAAAGCAGTTGTTGGTGGGGTCATGTTGCCATTATTCCTGCTATCTTGTAAGAAGGTGTTTCAGAGACTGAGGTGTTTCCTGAAGTGCTGAGCTGTCTCTTTCAAGTTAATTATGTGGTTCATTATCTTAAATGGCTCATGGGGTACTGTCTGGGTTACATGCCTCCCCGCTTTAGTTGACTTCTGGAATTTTCACGGACACTTCCTAGAAACAAGTACTGAGGAGTGGGGCTCGTGGTTTGGGGTTTAGGATACAGAACCAGGGAAGCTGATCTTTGTCTTTGAGGTGGATGGATGTTCAGCCTTAGAAACAGAGTGGTAAGTGGATTGCCCAGTGTTGGGCTCATGCTATTCACCATGTGGTCATGTAGGTTCATATTTGTCTTTTAAAATAAGGAAATATAAGGGGGAGCATATTGGAATTAAAAATTCTTTTAATCTTTATTTTTTAGAGCAGTTTTAGGTTCACAGCAAAATTGAGAGGAAGGTACTAAGATTTCTATATACATTGCTCCTGCGTGTATATAACCACCCCCATTATGACAGCCTGCACCAGAGTGGCACATTTTTTTTTTTTTTTTTTTTTACAATTGATGAATTGACACATCATAGTCACTCAGAATCCATAGTTTATAGTAAGGTTGCTCTTGGTATTATACATTCTGTGGGTTTGGACAAATGTGTAATGGCTTGTATTCATCATAATGGTGTAGTACAGAGTAGGCCCTAAGACTCCTCTCTGCTGTGCCTGTTCACCCCGCTTCCGCCGTTGGAATTTTAAAGTTGAACTAGGTGTGATGTGAGTAAGACATCCTGGGGAAAGAATTGACACACTGGGGACATAACCTCAGTAGTGTGTGTCCTTTTTGCTCTCTGGTGTACATTCTTGACTGTAAAATCAGCTATTTTTGTTAACTAGACTTGTCTATCCTTTGAACTCTTGAACATTTCAGAACATAAGTTCTGTGTTTTTATTATAAACATAATTGACATTTCTTAGACTTTACTTGCTTTTAAAAATTTCTTAAAGTTTATTTTTTTTGAGAGAGACCGTGCACACACATGCACACAAGTGGGGGAGGGGGAGAGAGAGAGAGAGAGAGAGAGAGAGAGAGAGAATGAATCTTAAGCAGTCTCCAGAATGTCACTGCAAAGCCAGATGTGGGGCTTGAACTCCTAAACTGTGAGATCATGACCTGAGCTGAAGTCAGATGCTTAACTGACTGAGCCACCCAGGCACCCTGAATTTACTTGTTGTAAATCTAACCGTATATCAAAACCTCTAGCTAAGACAATGAGTACATATATTATTGTAAGTAAATACTGTATAGTCCATAAAGGATGTGAGAACCTGAATTTGGGCTTTTTAAAAAATTTTTTAAATGTTTATTTTTGAGAGAGGGAGACACATACAGAGTGTGAGCCGGGGAGGGGCAGAGAGAGAGGAAGACGCAGAATCGGAAGCAGGCTTCAGGCTCTGAGCTGTCAGCACAGAGCCCGACGTGGGCTCGACCTCACAAACTGCGAGATCATGACCTGAGCTGAAGTCAGATGCTTAACTGATTGAACCACCCAGGTGCCCCTGGATTTGGGTTTTTAAATACAAGCTTGGAAAAGTGATTTCCAAACCTCAGAACTCAGAAGAGTCACTAGAGACTGGCTTTTAAAAGGTCACAGAGTTCTGTATCCTACTTACGGAATTCTCCTGTGTGGAGCCTGGAACTCTACACATCATGGTCAAAGTTAGTGCTNTCTTATAACTTTCAAGATCAAGTAACAGCCTCCAAGTTGGCTAGGAATGAGGAGCAACTGGCCACTGCCCCTTCTGAAGCAGGCACACACATCACTCCATGATGGAATGCCCTCTTCCTGACTCAGTGAGAGATTGGCATCTTCTTGGTCCAGTACAATGTATGAAAAGCTCCTTTTAAGGTCCTCACATGTTTGGAGAGAGGTGGTGCAGTTTGTGACACAGCTTCTAGTCCTGAGTGAGTCACTGAGTTCTCCTCCCCCTTTCTCCTGGCCTGGATACCTGCGTAACCCGTCCCATTCTGGGATTTGGACTATTTGTAGTTCAGATTTTAAGCAATCCACATCTTGTCCTTTGATGATCTTCAAGAGCATCATGGCAATCCTTGAAGGCCCCACTACAGCTTCTGTGGTGGGTCTACACTGGCTTCACGGTGATGGTCCCTTTAACAGCGCCTTTTACACTTCATGCCATAGCAGAGGAATTGGTGTCACACTGTCCTGTTCCCTAAGTGTTTCTGCCACAGGGTACAGTGTTTCTCTGTCACAGTGTTAATGTCCCTTCTTGTGGATTTTTTTTTTTTTTTTACACCCCCTAAATTATAAGCTCCTGGAAGGCAGATGCAGTGTTTTGTCTTCCTGGGAGTAGTAGGCCATGTCTTGGACACTGGTTAAATATAGTCCGTCTTCGGTGTACTGAGTTTTACTGAGCATTGATAGGTTTTACAGTTAAGCAAATAGCCAGTTATCAGGAAGTTAATCTCTGAAGTTTATGTTTCAGGTTAAATTCAGCAGACAGGAAGAATATTCTGATCGCCAGTATTTATTGAAAGAAAACTTATGATGAGATAAAGGAAGGAACAAACAAGGCTGTTATCAGTTTCAGAAAGCCATGGATGAGGGGCTCTGAATGTACTCACATATGCCTTCAGATTCTGTAAAGAATTCCTTCGGGTTGTTCATTGACTTTTTCTGATTTATCACAGGAGAGAAAGGGTCAGGAATTGAGAGTAAGTTTTTATTATTGGTTACTACATCCCCATGTTTGATTATAATCACTTAAAATATTTGTATGTAAAATAGAAGACTTGATAGCTCCTATGTAAGTTGGTTTAATAGCGTGTTTGTGGTCCTTTCTGTTTTAAAGTTCACAGCCTGGTATAGGGAACAAGTCTGGGGGTGAATCTTGGACTGATTAACTTAAGCCTCTCAAACTTCAGTTTCTCTATCTATGAAATGGGAACATTGGTACCTATGTTGGGTTGTATCAGGAGTAAATGAAAATGCATAGAAAGTGCTTCATTCAGTACATGCTCCAAGAGTGGGAACATCGTGGTGCCTTGTGTCCTGATCTTACAGTCCTGTCTCTAGGATTGGAATACTTCCAGGTGTCACAAGGGCCATGCTTGCTGGAGTTCAGGGTCAGTCTGCACTCCTGGGTTGTTGAGGGAAAAAATATTTATTGTTCCTGAATTGTGTTTACTTACCTTGCAAAGTGTCATAAACTTAATAGAATTTTCTTCTCTAATAGTCTACTCTCTCAGACTGGATGAGTACAAAAACTTTTTTTTTTTTGTAAATATTTTTAATGNAGGCTCCAGGCTCTGAGCTAGCTGTCAGCACAGAGCCGGACGTGGGGCTCGAACCCACAAACTGCGAGACCATGACCTGAGCCGAAGTCGGACGCTTAACTGACTGAGCCACCCAGGCGCCCCAAAAGCTTTATAATTCTGTGAAGAAAGGGCAGGTTTAAGTAGGAAGCTCTGTGAGCAGAAAGGGAGCTGCTAAATGCTAAGTTGCAGTGCACGTTCTTGTTGAAGTACGAAGTCCAGGAGCCATACAATGACAAGGATATGTGAGGGATGATTGGTGTTGAACAGCAGTATGACCATCCCCTAGGATAGAGTCCTGAGTTAAGGACTCAGTTTTCATTTATTTTATTCATTTACACCCCGTCTGAATATCCTCCTGTGACCAGATTTTGTCTCTCAATAAACCTGTATATTCATCAAACATATTTTAATGGAGTCACCTGAGGTCTAGGTAAAGATTATGCAACAAGAGTTAGTTACCTATAGTTACCTATTCTTGGTGATATGCCATCGTTTTCCTCTTGGGGTTTAAAAGCTTCCATTGATTGAATGCTGTTCTTCTGCCGCTAGGTTCCTCTTTGTAGGTTAGGGATAGACTTCAGTAGAGACAGACAGACAGGCTGTCACAGTGACCTTGCACTTTAAAATCCTGTGGTGTGTATGTGTGTATATTTTTCTTGGAACATGTTATCATTAATGTAATGCATATTTGCAGATACAAGGTGGCAATTTTGACTCTCTTAGAATCATGAAGGAGAGTTAGAAATTAGGGCATTTTCCTTACCTTGGACGTCTGCTGAAAATAGTTTGAATTTTCTTTTTAAAAAAAGAAACATTCTTTTTCCCCATTAAAGACCCAAAATGAATCAAATGCCACAGTTTGCTCTACTGAAGGGGACAGGTCTGGTTAGTGTGAGCCGATCTGACTTTGTGTGAAATAATATTTATTGCAGTAACAATTTTAATTCCAAATCTTGCTAACCCTTTGAAGGCATTGAGGGGAAGTAATTTAAGTTGTTTCTTTAAAAACAAAGGACCTCAGTAACAGGAATTCAACACGTTGATAGAAATAGTAAGAGTCTATCCCTTGCATTTTATATAATCATGGTAGAAAAGGAATCCTGCTACCGTTGTATCTTGGGCAGAAACTTAATAATAAAACTCACCTTAGAGTTCTTCATCTTTCAGTAAGATAATGAGTGACCTGCTTAGTTGGCCCTCATAAGATTTTTTAGGAGCTACTAAGAAAATCGCTTATTGAATAGTATTTGAGGGCTCTTCCTCACTGGATGTCTCATAAATGCATTAATATTTACATGGTGCCTCATAAATAAAGACAGGGGCCTTTAGTCTCTTCCTCCTGGTATTTTATAACTCTGGATGGGACACTATGTCCAAGAAATGCAGGCAATAGGACAAGAAAGTCAAGTTCATAAATGGATATTAGGTATGTATATTTAATACTGACCAAGTCATATACTGGGCATGTTTTAAGAGTGGACGATACAATGGAAGGGTCCTATTACTATTACATTCCAGAGCTCTCCATGCACAGGCTAGGCATTTTAGTGACAGATACAGAATGCTGGATTCAGACTCAGGTGAAGGAAAGTGGTCATATTGGTCATCTTTAGGGAGCAGACAACCTGAAGCATCCTTTAAGGGATGGTATGGAGGTCAGAGTGGAATGCTATAGTAGATGTGTAGCCTCACACTACAGGGAAATAATGCCTTTTCCTTTTCTTGTAGACTTGAGTCCCCAGCACAGTGCAGTTGGTTATGATTATGTGTATTTTCTCTTCCTGTATTACTGAGGGCCATTTGTTACAGTATAAAGCGATGTCAAGGGAGCATGGGTTAGGGCTTCTCTGTTGGGTGGGGGCGTCTGACTTTTGGAAACTTAAATTTAATAGGTGAGTCACCCTAAGAGGGTGGCTGTATTCTGTCTTGGGTAGTATTGAGTAAATCACAGCACATTTTTATCCTTTTAAACGACTCTTCCTAGACCTCATCAGCACACAGTTAACATGCATATAAATGTTTAGTACATTCAGTCCCAGCTGTAGTTTTTCTCCTGGGCTGTCATGTTCATTGTTTTAGGTTCTTTTAAGCAAAGATGATCCATCTGACTAGGTAATTATTTGTTTCAGACTTAAAGGTTTTCTTTTTGTTTGTTTCTTTTTAGAAAATAATTAGATAAGTACATTACTTTAGCACCCCACTGCCTTTCCCCATATTGACCATGCCTTTTGAAAATGAGAAGTGGGCCTAACCTCGCTAGGTAAGGAGAAAGGGTTAGCAAGGGCCTCTGGTGGGAGTGGAGAGAGGAAGACTCTCTTGCAAGAGTCCACTATGTGCCAGATATGATGGCAAGGGTTTTATGTACTCTACTCACTTTATATATAGCCTGTCTATTATAAAAAGGACTTTGGGATTCTACAGTGATCCTAGGAAGCTCGTCAGAGTTAAGCAGCTTTCCCAAGGAAATATAGTAATGAGGTGGTTTCAGAAAAATGAAAGCCCAGTGCTGCCAGAATCCCAGATTTCATTTCCTTCAGTATGTTGTCTTGTTTCTTAGAAAGGAGGGAGACAGAATTCTTAGATGGTTTTCTGATTTCAGTTTAAGTTTAAAATGGACCTAATTTTGGAAGACCTGGTTTGTGTTAATAAAGACTAGTGCCTTTATGTGGTCCACCTTCTGGACACAAATAATTGATTAGTTATGAGGTCCTTATTCTCTAATCCCTTAGTAAGGGAAACGCAAGTTCTTTGTAAAGCAAATACTAAGTAAATTCACAACTAGAAGCTTTAATGCCACTGTCAAACTGCTAAGTCTTTTTTTTCTTTTTTTTTTAAATGTTGATTTATTTGGGGGTGGCGGGGAGGGAGGAAGGGAGGGAGAGAATGCATGAATCCCAAGCAGGCTCAGTGCTGTCAGCACAAAAAATGAGATCATGACCTGAGCCCAAGTCAAGAGTTGGACATTCATCTGAGCCACCCAGGTGCCCCTGCACTATAGTTATTCTTCTTGATAAACCTGTGAAGTAGGCATCACTCTTACCCCCTTGTACAGACAGGAGACTGAGGCACTGTTGTGTTACTGAGTGGAGGACATGAGGTGTGGACACAGCCTTAATGTGGGAGTCCATATTCTGGACCACTGTCCTGTAGCTTTAGGATCCCGCCAGTGCCCAAGACCTGAAGGACAACTAAGTTTCCTGTGTATTAATGCTTAGCACAGAGCTGGGGGTTACAGCTTAAAAAAGACTAAGGTTAGGGGAACCTGGGTGGCTCAGTCATTTAAGCATCTGACTCTTAATTTCGGCTCAGGTCATGATCTCATGGTTCATAGGATTGAGCCCCACATTGGGCTCTGTGCCGACATCCCCAAGGCTACTTGGGATTCTCTCCCTCTCTCCGCCCCTCACCTGCTAGTGTGTACACTCTTGCTCTCAAAATAAATAAACATTAAAAAAAAAAAAAGCTGAAGTTACAGATCCTGTACCACACATAGGTCAAAATTTTAATTAAATGAATGATTCAAGAATGGACACCATCAAAAGATACTGAATCTTGGACAGACAGGTAGTAAAAAAATGGCAGTATAATCAGAAATACGGGAGCCCATATAATGTTCATAAATTAGAACTTTCTTGACACACAGTTGTATTCCACGTGGTGCATTTCTGAGATGGAACTTCTATAGATGTCAAATGGCTTCTTAGATCATTTTGTGTGCTGTATGGTAACATATATATAGGGTAGCAGTTTTGTTCAGGATTGTAGATTACTTAGCTTTTAATGCACAAAGAGTACCAGACTGTTGAGCAGAGCTGTGTGAGGATGTTGGGGAAGTGACTGATAGAGTACTGATGCAGCAGCTGAGGTGGTCGTTCAGGTCTTTTGAGGCTGGGTGTGCTGGAGGAGCAGCATGCTGGTGGAATGGTAGCTGGGAAATAGGTGAAAGGGCAGGAGGCAGTGTTTCTTGGATCATGGACCAATGTGGGACAGCCTTGCTTGTCATAGAAGCAGAGCTTGAGACTATACTGCAGGTGTATGTGTTGTGGCAGGTGGTGTCCCCACTTTTGAAGACCAGGAAGGAAGTTCACTTTGGAGGGAGGTGATGGTGTCTGTGGCTCAGTGAGAGTTGGGATGAGGTTCTTGGCCTATGGATTTTATTTTTCTCGGTTTTCTGTATGTTGTTACTGTGCACTTAGTGCTCATGAACTGTTCTGCCATTGCAGGACTCCATGGTGCCCCAGCCACATAGCTGAGATGTAATTGTAATACAGTGTCATTTTCATGGACTTGTTTTGTCCTAGATGTAACCTGAGTTCCTGGGTAAGCTTTCCAGACTAAATGGAGAGCTTTCCTCAGGTTTCAAGTTCTAAAGTTCCTAACTGTTCATCATGAAACCACAAGAGAGACAGGCTCTTGGGAAACATGGGGACATTCTTTCTGTTCTGTATTTGTTGCAGACAATTGTTCATAAAGCCCTGAAGTAGATCGTGTTCAGGATATCTGGGTGGCTCTATGTTGCCTGCCTGAGAAAAGGCCAGCAGAGCATTGCATAGAGTGGATGGAGATGCAAAGGGCTGACAGGAATTAAATCCAGCCCTGTTCATCTGGGTGAGAGGAGAATAACCTGACGTTGGTTTGAAATGCCCAGGGACAGAAATAGTGAGTTTTAGGTCCTAAGTTAAGAATTATACTATAGCTGTTAAGAAAGCTCTCTGTCTTTCTGCGTCATCCCTAATTCCTTATGTTCTGGGTGATTATTTTCCAACTTCTCTACCTTGGGACTGCAGGAAAGCTTCAAAGAAGACTCTCAGTATTACTTTCATAAAATCAAGCAATGGATCTTGGGAAACACTGGGGAAAAATGACTTTTATATTTAAAAAAATTTTTTTAAATGTTTTATTTATTTCTGAGAGAGAGAGAGACAGCGTGAGCAGGGGAGGGTCAGAGAGAGAGGGAGACACAGAATCGGAAACAGATTCCAGGCTCTGAGCTAACTGTGAGCACAGAACCCTACACAGGGCTCGAGCCCATGAACCATTAGGTCATGACCTGAGCCGAAGTCGGACTCTTAACTGACCGAGCCACCCAAGCGCCCCAACTTTGCAATTTTTGACAGTAAATATCTAGAGGTTTTTTTGGGTTGTTTTGTTCATGCAGAATGTTAAGAAAGAAAAAGTGATCAACCTGATGTATAGAAGAAAATATTAAGTTGCTTAGATTGTAAATTGAACCCAAGACAGAAAGAAGGAATTGATGCTTTATCAAAACTCATTTGTTCTACTACTTATTTATTAAGTGTGGTTCATTGGTATTAACAAACCATATTGTTCTGTTGGAGAACATGGCACTATTTCATCATCACTTATGGAAAAAAGTACAAAAGAGATGATTTATGGAAACTTCAACCATTCTATTGTAATGATCATGCAAAATAGTGGTGCCAATTCTGTTTCTTCTGTTTTTCAGGGTCGACATGTTAAAACCGGTCAGTTGGCGGCCATCAAAGTTATGGATGTCACCGAGGTAAGGTTGAGGCACAAATCTATCTATCTGTCTATCTATCTATCAAAATTTTTTTTAATGTTTAAAAGAGAGAGAGACAGAGCCGCAAGTGGTTAGAGGAGCAGAGAGAGAGAGAGAGACACACACACACACACACACACACGCACGCACGACACATGCACGCACACAGAATCCAAAGCAGGCTCTAGGCTCTGAGCTGTCAGCACAGACCCCAACATGTGGCTCAAACTCACGAACTGTGAGATCGTGACCTGAGCTGAAGTCAGATGCTCAAATGACTAAGCCACCTAGGCACCCCTTAAAATTTTTTTAATGTTTATTTATTTTTGAGGGAGGGAGGAAGGGACGAGAGAGAGAGAGAGAGAGAGAGAGAGAAATAAATGAATGAATCCGAAGCAGGCTCCAGGCTCTGAGCAGTCAGCACCAGAGCCCAACATGGGGCTCGAACCCATGAACTGCGAGATCATGACCTGAGCCAAAGTTAGATGCTTAACTGACTGAGCCACCCACGCGTCCTGAGGCACAAATATTTTTAAAGAAATCGTTATATAAAAGACAAGATTCCCCTGTCCCTCCAGCTCCCAATGTAAGAGTATTGTTCTGTTTGTAGAATCGATCTTGAACATTATCCCCCTGTGACATTGTGGGTTTATAAGGTCCAGCAGACTAGTTGGTTTAAATTGTTGCAGATGGTCCCCCCAAGTAACTAGGAATCAGTAGCATTTTCGTTTAAAAAAAAAAAAAAAAAAGGTGATGTCATTCTTGGCAACTTAATGGACCATAATTGGAAACATCTTCTCTAATGGAAAAGAAAAGATTTGAGAAGGGATCATGGAGGTCACATGAATAGGGAGATCGAGGGGTGTGGGGTAGGGGAAAAGCTTCTCTAGGGTATTAGGCCACATTTGGGCCATTTCTTTTATTTTTAACATGGGGAAAGACAACAGATCCAGCCAAGTTCCCAGAGGTTTGAAAACAGAAACATCTGCTAGAATGCTGAGCAGATTGTTGGCAAAATTTAGTAGCAAAAAATAGTTCTTGAAATGGTCACATAAGGATTTACTCTGTAGCTTTAGATGGGAAAGAGGAGATTAACTCAGACAAAAAGTAAGTGTATGTGTTCTTATGTGTGTGCATGTACATATATGCATAAGTCCATATTTAGTTTTTAAAGGTAACCCTAGATTGTAGTGATTTATTATTATTTTTTTAATGTTTTATTTATTTCTAGGAGAGAGAGAGAGCGTGAGCAGGGGAGGGTCAGAGAGAGAGAGAGTCACAGACTGAAACAGGCTTCAGGCTCTGAGCTGGCAGTCAGCACAGAGCCCGACGCGGGGCTCAAACCCACGAACCGCGAGATCATGACCCAAGCGAAAGTCAGACGCTTAACCGACTAAGCCACCCAGGTGCCCCTAGATTGTAGTGATTTAAATCCATCTTTGAATTATTTATATCTGAAATTTTATTTTTCATTCTCATGATTGCTTCGGACTTGCCTATTTGTAAATAAAATTTACCATCATAAGATCGCAGATTCTAGAGAGTTAGCCAGCAGCTGTGGGGATTTGGGATATCTTTAAATCAAGCCATATTCTTCACCAAATCTGTGGTCGATCTAGGGAGATAATGGCTAAATTGATCTCAGGTGTGCAATTGAGTATTCTAAAGCGGTCTCCTCCTCAGCCCTAGTCTCTCCTTGGTCTCTAAGAACATGCTTATCACCAGTATAAATACTTGCTAGTAAGAATTAGAAAATATCGTTGCTTGTGGACTACAGGACAACAACTAGAACTTTATACAGATATTTGAAGATGTAACATTTTATGAGATGGCTACTCTCTTTTCTTCTGTCAGAGAGAATACTGGAGATTTTATAATGAAAAAGTACCCATGGACTGTCTCTTGCTTTATAGTGACCCTACCTTGGTGTACATCTTAGGGGGAAATTGGATGCTTTCCAGTTAAGTACTATTTTTAAGATTATATTAAAGAGTAGTGAAGGAGCAGAAATTCTAAGTTAACTGTAATTTAAATACAATAGTCAAGTTATTTATGAAGTGCCCTCTGTGAGTGGAATGATGGATGGCACCTTTCTGTCAAGCCTCCATTCCTGCCATTATGCCTGTTGCTGGTGCTGCATTGGGAAATGGTGTAGCCAGAGCCTATACCATTTTTGGCATTTATTAACATACTTCCTGACTTGTGTACTAGCAGACAAGGTGTCATTTTAAATGTAAGCTTTTGGAATTTTATGAAGCACTTTGGAAGCCCTGAGCATTGCGTTTCTTTCCTCACTTCAGCCTGTGCTGCCCTGGCTGACAACTTTTGTCACTAGCCAGGCTGTGTTCCTTTCCTCATCTTCTCTGTAGAGATCCTCTTCCTCTAAGTTTGGCTCTGATTATAATGTGCAATATGTGAACATTCTTTAAAAAAAGGTGTAAAATATAGGAAAATACCTTTTTTTTAATGTTTATTATTTATTTTTGAGAGAGAGAAAGAGAGCGAGTGCGAGTGAGCATGATTCAGGGAGGGGCAGAGAGAAAGAGAGACAGAGAATCCGATGTGTAGCTTGAACCCACGAACTGTGAGATCATGACATGAGCCAAAGTTGGATGCTTAATTGACTGAGCCATCCAGTTGCCCCTTTGGGAAAATATTTTTTAAAGTTAAATCTTTATACTACCACCTTACAATAACCACTGTTGGTGCTTTAGTTTATTTTACTCCTCTTTTGTGAGCATTGCTATGAAATACATATCTGTGTGTGTAATAGATGCTTTTGTATTCCACTTCTTTTGAGTTGTATACAAAAGGTACTTCCTTGCCTACAAAATCAGGCATTGCTGGACAAATGCATTTTCAGGACTCCTTTAAAAATAATTATACAAAACCCATGTGTTCAGGTAAAATGAAAACCAGATGGTGAGTTTTCAGAACAAATACAAACCCAATCAGCCATTTACCATATTGGTGTCTCAGTAATGTTTCTTGTGTGTTGTTTTCATACAGTGACCTCTGTGCTTTAGTTTGGGGCACAGTCAGGGCCCAGAGTAAGTACTGATTATGGATAGAGGATGTCAGGCAGCTGGCACCCTGGAAAACATGCCCTTTCTACCCCTCACATCAAGAACTTACCAGCTCTTGTAAAGTTTTGGGCATTGGCCTAGGGGGGATCTGGGATCAGGAGGGAGCAGGCTGGCACAAGGGGGGATTTGCAGCTGATGTTTCTGGTTTCAGTTCCAGCAGGAGAGGCTGTTGGAGTGGTCCTGTTGATGGGAGCAGCCTGCCTGCCTGCCTTCCTCCCTCCCTTCCTTCCTTCCTTCCTTCCTTTTAAAGTTTATTTACTTTGTGTGGGGGGGAGGGGAAGGACAAAGAGAGAGGGAGAGAGAGAATCCCAAGCAGGCTCTACACTGTCAGTGCAGAGCCCAATGTGGGACTCAAGCTCAGGAACTGTGAGATCATGACCTGAGCCAACATTGGTAGTCAGATGCTCAACCCACTGAGCCACCCAGGCGCCCCTGTATGATTTCTGACTTCTACTCTGTTTCTACTCAAGACCAGAAAGTGTGAATGCTTATTCTTCAGGAAAATCATAGATTTGTCCCAACTCTTGAGCCTCTTCCGTAGGTGAAATTCAGAGGCTAGTCATTCCTCAGGCTCAGAAGACCAGCAGGGTAGTAGGTGTAGGGAGGTAAATGGCATAGCTACTCTTCTCCCCAGCTGTCAGCTGTTGGCATCCCTGAATGAATGTGCTGTAGGCTGGCAGTGCAGAGTCCCTGTCACCTCTGTACTTGATTTGTGATCCTGGAAAACTGAGCCAACTGAGAATTCACATTGTACCCTGAGGTGAAGTAAAGGTGCTGTGTAGAAAAGTGAGGGGTCTGGATGGGAGGGGTTTATTTGCAGGAGATGTACAGATCTCTTTGTATTTCTTCTCAGACTTTAACAATTTTAAGCATTGACTGTCTTTAGGGTTTTGAAGGGCTCTTTTTAAAGAAGGCTTGTCATTTATCAGATTGATTGTGGGAAGGGTTTAAGAGCAGATTAAGGATATGTTCAAACTGGAGAAGACCAGGACATGAGATCTGTAATGTTGTGTTTTTGTTTTTGAGACAGTTATATATTTGAAGAATTAGCAGAAAATTATATAGGGAGTCTATAGGGAGGTCTCAGGTACCTTGCACCAGTTTTTCCCAGTGGTAACATCTTTATACTAAAGCTGTTGCACAAAACGAAGCAAGGCAGACAGTTGCTCTTATAAGTTAAGGATTTGACCTGGACTCCAGTATCTGATTATAGCAAACAAGCCTGCACCATTACGCAATGTCTGCCTGCATGGCTTCGAACCAATGCAGGCCACTGTCAGTTGGCACTGATCCACTCCACAGAGTTTGTTGAGATTTCCCCAGTTTGACATGCATGTATGTGTTTTCAGGGAAACTTGATTGAATTGGTTGTTTGAGTTCTTGATAAACCCCTTGTTTTCAGTCCTTTTGTCTTAATTGTTGTTATGCGTGAGGGGCTGGTAGTTTGTTTCTTTCAGTTTTGGGATATCCCATTATTTTGAGTTAATGCTCTGGAAGGTATAAAGATGAATTAGCTTGATCAGTAATTCTCAACTTGGGGTTCATAAACTCTCAGTAAGATTTATCACAGAGAAGTAAATTTTATGTTTTCATTTTAATAATTTCCCCCAAACTTTTTACTATAAAAATGTTCATAATTACCGAACTGTTGAAGGAATGAACACTCTCTCTCCTTTGCTTAGATTCAGCGGTTGATAACATTTTGTATATGTGTTATTTGTGTATTGTTGTGGCACCACCAGCAATACACAAATACACCAACAATACACACCCTTCACTTGTCCATACTTGAGTGTACTTGTCTTAAAATACAGTCTTCCACATAATTGTAATACCACCTAAAAGAATTAAATAATGCTTTCAGAATTTTGTTTGATGTTCAGTCTGTATTCGGATATCCTCAAGTGTGCCAAGAATGTCTTTACAACCATTTTTTCAAATCCTAGTCCTGCCAATGTTTGCACATTACATTTGGTTCTCTTTTAACTCCCATTTTGTCTCCTTCAGTTCCTCTGTGTCCTGGCCCCTCCCATTCTTTGCCCTCCCAGGGATCTGATGTACACTCAAATGTGAAAACCCTTACTTTAATGGAATCGTAGGAAAGAAGCCACCCCTTCATATGTACAAGTAAAGAGTTCTAGCTCAGAGACACTGGCACCTCTTGCTCAGGAGTACATACATTGTTCCTTAGATGACAGAGATTAAAACCCAGGTATTTGATTCTCAGCTTAATGAGCCTTTGAAAGTAGTTTGAAACATTTGGCTCTGAGTAGGCTTGTGGAGAGACCTAATTTGATCTGGACCTTAAAGAATGGATGGATCTTGACCATTTTTCTCCTTTCCAAAGTTTGTTTTTAGAAGATCACCCAGAGGAGACTTTTTTTAGACTTAGGGTCAAAATGTTTGTGGTTGGTAATTGTGGCTTATTCTTTGGAGGGACAGGAAGATGTTGGGCCTGATGCCCGTTGGGGGACAGGAAGCCAGCCAGCAGATTTGATTGAGGTATCCTTCATATTCTTGCACTGTGTTCCGGGGATGTGAGAATGAAAGCTATGTAAAATCATGGCCTTGCCTGGAATAGCCAGTAAAAACCTAGCCTCTGCCTATCATCAAATTGAAGAGCAAGAGTCACAGAAGCAGCCCAGTGCGAAGCAGCATAGATCACATCTGGTAGGTAGAACAGTGTTTGAGCACCATCTAAGCTAGGTCCAGAAAGAGGAAAGGGACAAATTTCTTGCTCTTAAGGAGTTCATGCTCTGACTGTAGAGAGGAAAACAAACTTATTCCAATGACAAAGCAAGGCCCTGTCAGGCTTAACAGTTTTCTCTCTTTTTATTTGGAGAGGAGAGCACAGTGTAATGAATGTGCTGTTCTTGTCTAGACTGAACAAAAGGAAGGGAGGGAGAGATCTCTGTGGACTGTGTGACCTATTGTTCCATCCTGTTGTTCCTCAGAGTCCAGTTAAATGCTGCAGGCCTTACAGCTTGGTACTGGCTTCTTCCATTTCAGGCACCTGGTGGCACTTTCTCCCCACCCTTCCATGGCTCTGGCCCCTCACCATAGCATTGCTGAGGGTTGTCAGTAGAAGCTGCCTGTGCATCAGTAAGGCCATGGGTGGCTGTCGGTTTTGACAGCAGTTGTGTGTCGTCCACCTCCCTCCCCCATCCCTGTCCCAGATATTCTTTCTTTCCTTGTCTTTACTTTCTACCTTTCTTAACAAGCTACCTTCTCCCTCTTTGCTACTGAGAGAGAAACTGATGTGCAAAGTTTATGGCATACCAGATTTACTATCTGGCATTTTCTTACCTTTGATATCTTCTAACTTAATTTAAATGACCTTGATCCTAGATAACAATTCCTAATTAGGATTGTTTTCCTTACTCAGCTTTTCTATAGATAAACATCACAAGTTGTATTTATTTATTATTATTATTAATATTGGTACAAGTCTGTGAAGAAAAGCTCTTAAATTGATTAAGTTTTGATTTATTTTAATTAAAAAAGCATGACAGTGATTTTGAGAACAGTTCTAGTGTATCCTCAAAGAATACAATAGTATTTCTCAGCTTTATTTTCATTATCACCTCCCTAAGAACGCTTTGCAAATATTTTTTCCTAATCACCCTTTATGAAATTTTAAAATGTCTATATATCTATTCATGTACTTACTGTATGTATATCTTTATACTCTATACAGAAAATGATAAGTTTTTCCCCCTCCACCTCTAAAAATCACATTTCATCCCTGTTGGGGAGGGTAATGATATCACCCAAATTGAGAATACCTGGTATTGAATAAGATAAACATATGACCTTAGACAAATGAGCCAGAGTAAGTATTGCACTATTTCCAATATTTTCTTTTTTTAAAAAAACTTACTAAGTACTAGAATTAATCTAAAGTGATAAAGATCTCCTGGCTGGAAAAGTATAGAGTGCATGAAGTGAACTGATACATTAAAAAAAAAATTTTTTTTTAACGTTTATTCATTTTTGAGAGACAGAACAGTGTGCGAGCAGGGAAGGGGCAGAGAGAGAGGGAGACACAGAATCCAAAGCAGGCTCCAGACTCTGAGCTGTCAGCACAGAGCCCGACATGGGACTCGAACTCACTGACCGCGAGATCATGACCTGAGCCGAAGTCAGACACTCAACTGACTGAGCCACCCAGGTGCTCCTGATAACATTTTTCTTAGGACTTGTGCCAGGCATTGCATTGGGTATGGTAAAGGTACTTGGTTGAATTCACATAGCAGACTTTGAGACAGATATCATCATCCCCTCTTTGTAGAAAGAACGAAGAAAGGCTTGGACTTACATCTGAGCTTTTTTTGATTGTAAAGCTTGCTCCTCTTTCTTTTCAATCTGTATCCTTCCTTTCCCAAAGTAATGTAGAGGGTGAAGGTTGAACTACTCAGCAAATAGGTGACTGTTTGTTTTAAAAATAACTGCTGATGGTGATGTAACAGTGAAATTTTTTAAAGGATTAGTTTCTGTTTGTTTTTTGAAGAATAGAATGTGTTTCTATTTTGGATTAATTCGTTCTAACTTAAGAATGCAACTAGATTTTACAAAATACCAAAATTCTCTGTTCTTGTCTATTTTTATTTTTATTTTTGTAATTTTTTTTTAATGTTTTTTTATTTATTTCTAGGAGAGAGAGAGAGACAGCATGAGCAGGGGAGGGTCAGAGAGAGAGGGAGTCACAGACTGAAACAGGCTCCAGGCGCTGAGCTGGCTGTCAGCACAGAGCCCGACGCGGGGCTCGAACCCACGAGCGTCCAACTTTCGCTTAGGTCATGATCTCGCGGTTCGTGTGTTCTTGTCTATTTAATAAGTAAATAAGCAAAGGAAAATTAAAACTAGGTCAGCTGTATACCTCAGACATTTTGTCTTTCGAAAAGCCTTCATTTCATTTATGGATAACAACAGTTGGTATCCAGAGAGGCAGTTGACCTGCCCAGAGTTTAATAGCTAGTTGCCAGAATAGCATCCCAATCTTCTTTTCATTTCACTGTGATATCTCTAGATCACGTTGGAGCATAGTATAGTGCTGTTCTGTAGTCATGTCTCATGTAGTAGCCAGTAACAAGTTGCCGTACCTTGTAAGTGGTAGGAACTCAAATCTTTGATGAATTGTATAGGATGGTCTATTTTTGTGGACACTTTGAGAAGCTTGTAATAGATATTCATTATTGTTTTCATTGTCCAAGAACATTGTAGAAATATATTATTGAAATAGAGGGCACTTGAAGCTTGGATCCTGTTTTATAGCATTCTCAATTTTTGTAATAAGTTAATAATAATAGATGTTATACATTAATCATAAATAAGAGTTAAGATCTGCTCTTCACACTTAATTTTCAGTCCCTCTAAGGAAAGAAACTAAGAGTGTTTTAAAATTAGTAGTGGTTAGAAAGAGTTCATTTTTGGGTTTTGTTTTTAGAATTGTCACTGAACTAATACAAATGATTTATCTTTTTTCTCCTCTTTCTGATGAACATAAATTTGAGGCCTATGCATATTTTTCAAGGTGAATTTATAGTTTATGAGCCTCATAGAAAGTCAGCCTCTATTGTATTTAATAGTCATGTCCTGGCTTTTACCCCAAGACCGTAGTAACATCCTTTGTTAGACGAGGGCTTAGAATGAAATTTAGTAAAAGCTTCAGTTCCCTTATTTGTAAAATGAAATAATAATTCTCTACTTCATAGGCTTTTGTCAGAATTAGAATTCTAGAATAGACATAAAGTATCTAGTATATTAATATTTTACATAGTAAATGAGGGTTTCTTTGTTTTCTTTGCAGGGTTAAATATACTAAGATAAAATAACTCCTCACTTTGGCTGAAGACTTTTGTTACTCCTAGACTATTGTTATTCTGTTACTATTGTTATTCTCCTTCTTTGATACTGATGACTGTTCCTTTTTGTATCTTTCATTCCTGAAGGCTTCTGCATCAGATGGCGTCTTTATGCCTTTGGTTATAGGCATCGCTGTCTGGTTCTTGGCAACTACTTTTGTCCTGCCCTATGAGCATTTTCTAGTGCTGTTTTAACAACTGCCTGGGGAATAATTTGCATGCGTTCATTTCTGAATGCTTCCATGTTTCTGTTATTCTGTGCCAGATTAGAAACTCTTTGTAGGTAGCTAACTCAGGATTCTCATAGCCCTTCCTGACTTATGACAGAGTCCTTCACATGGATGATGCTTACCTTACTTTGCTGTTTCTAAAGAATATCCTGGGGATTTTAAAGATTCTTTAATGTTTATTCATCTTTGGGAGAGAGAAAGACAGAGGCAGTGCATGAGTGGAGGACGGCAGTGAGAGAGGGAGACACAGAACCTGAAGCAGGCTCCAGGCTCTGAGCTGTCAGCGCAGAGCCTGACAGGGGGCTTGAATCCACCATGAACCATGAGATCATGACCTGAACCGAAGCCAGCCTAAGTCCCGAGTTGGACGCTTAACCAACTGAGCCACCCAGGCAGGCGCCCCTGTTCTGGCAATTTTAAAGGAGAATTTCTGAAAGTGTTTTGGACATTGACATAAAATATATAGAGATTCCCTCTTGTAAATTAGAGTTGGCTCTTATCTTGATAGGCATGTGGTAGTATATTTTTATTCTGTTACTGTACTTTATAATCCTATGTCTTCTCTCTTGCTTTGTGGGATAGTTTTAAATATTAAAAAGGAATAGAGAAAAATGTTATTTATTCTCACCAAAAATATGACAAAGTACTAATTGCTTTGGTCAAGTGCAGTTTTGGTTCATTTAGAGCTAGAAATGGCAAATGTCAACCATGGTTTGCAGGGGTTTTTTGTTTTATTATTTTTTTAATGCTATTCATGAAGTTGCACTAATTCATTCATTTAAACCATTGCTGAACACCTGGTCTGAACACCTGGTCTTTTTTAATACCTACTATTCTCAGATCTGGGGTGGAATAGAAAACTATGCTCTAGAAGGAGCTATTCTTGATCTCTTGGTTAAACAAAACTTGATGTGAACGGATGCTCTTTGTAATTGTTAATGAGCACTGTCCAGGCAGCTTCCATAATTTCTTAGTTTAATTCCATCACTTCATGAATCAAAGGCATTTTTCTAAGTAAATAGTTGAATTTTAAAATAGTCACCCAGCAAATTCTGCGTAACCTAAATTGCTAGTTTTAAAATATGGACCCTGGGGGCACCTGGGTGGTTCAGTTGGTTTCTGCTCAGGTCATGATCTTCTAGTTCTTGAGATCGAGCCCTGTGATGGGCTCTGTGCTGACAGCACGGAGCCTGCTTGGGATTTTCTCTCTCTGCCCCTTTTATGCTTTCTCTCAAAATAAACATTAAAAAAATAAAATATGGACACTGTTTTTTTAAAAATCTCATCTTCCCTCCCCACCAGTTTTTCCTTGCGGGTGGGGGGGGGGTGGCGGCTATAAGTATAAGTGAAAAGTTTTGACACTTCCCTTCCTGTTTCCATTCTCAGCAAATTTATTTAAAAAGGTGGTTGGAGGTTCTCAAGATCATCCTCAGGTTTGATGATTCACTGGAAGTACACAGGACTCTGCATGTAGTTTTACCCTCAGTTGTGATTTGTAGTATAATGGAAGGACACAAGACAAAAATAGCAAAGGAAAAAGGCACACAGGATGAAGTCCAAAGGAAACCAAGACACAGACTTTCAGGAGTCCTGTCCCACTAGAGTCCTATAGGACATGCTTAATTCCTCCAGCAGTGAGTTGTCAAAACACATGTGCAGTGTTGTTGCCTGCCAGGGAAGCTCATTAGAGATTCAGTACCCAGGTTTTTTATTTGGAGCTGGTCATAGAAGCACATCTGTCTGGCATGTACCAAAAATTTCAGACTCCCAGCAGGAAAACAGGTGTTCAACAATAAACTACATTGTTTGTTCAAACCATCTAGGAACAGTGAGCTCCTCTTGATCAGTTCTAGGAGTGGGGGAAACCCTCCTGAAATCCAAGGGCCAGCCTCACAAAGAGGCCTTTCTAGGGATAGTGTTCTCAGGACCTGGGACCAGACTCTTCTGAACTCTGCATTCATTTCTCAACATCCCTGATTGAGTGTCTAATAGCCCAAACTTAACGTATGTCATATTAGCTCCTAGTCTTCCCCCATAAACTTGTCTTACCTGCAGCCTTTGCTCTTTTTCAGTTGGCATCCCAGCCCAAAAAAGCCTTGGAGTCCTTGGTTACTACTTTTGCTGTCATATATACTCATCTCATTTGTTAGAAAATCCTGTTAGTGCATCCTTCAAACGATATCCAGTTTCTGTCAAAATAATCTTGGTCGTTGGTGGACAGTGGCGGGGAGTAAGCCACGAGTTAGGAACTGTTGAATGTGGACTGTAGTTAGGTATAGTAGAGTTTGTTAGACTGTTTACTTTTTTGTATTTGAAACTCTCACACGTGTGGATCTGTCTGCTACAACTACCACCACCCTGTCCACCCTTCTTTCCTCAGCATAGCAGTCCTTCAGGAGTGTCTGATTGGAACCTTTCATTGATTCCTTACTTAGCTCAGAGTGAAAGCCCAAACTCTCAAAAGGGTCTATAAGTACTTTGCGTGACTGGCTTCCCACCCTGTTCTGTGTCAGACCTCCTCTCCAAGTCCCCATTTGCCCTCCTCCAACTACACAAAACTGCTCACTCTTCCTCCACCTGCCAGGGAGCTCCTGCTTAAAGACCTCCACACCTCTCACTTGCTATTCCCTTCCCTGGAATTCTGTTCTTTCACGACCATATGGCTCACTCCCTTACCTTCCTACTCTTACTGCCTTTATCTTATTTTTAGTTTTCCAGTTTCATACCACAGTATACAACTGGCCTGTGTATTACACTTAGTGTATATCAACTGTCTCTATCATTACTCCACTCACTCATTCCTTCTCCCTAGGAATATAAGCTCCATGATGACAGGGATCTTTGTTTTTTTCAGTGATGCATAATCCAAGCACCAATTCAGTGCCTGGCATATAGAAGGCATTTCATGAATGTTTGTTGAATGAACGAATAGTGTCAGTGTTGGGACACATAGTAGATATCTACTAAAGTGCCCCTTCTTTCTTTTTCTTTGCTAAGAACCCAAAGCCCAAAGAAGTTCTGTATAGTTGGTTAATGGTTTTGTATGAGTGTGTGTGTGTGTCTGTGTGTGTTCTCATATGCTTTTGTTTATGAAACTATTTGAAAATTAAACTTTTAATCTTTTAATTATATATCACGAGATTCCCTTTCAGATGTGGTAAAATGGTAAAGCAGTACATTTGGAAAGAACAGATTTCAAATATCCTCTGCCCATTTCATTTGAAACACTTCATCTTTTAAAATGGTAACCCTTTTTGGGGGCACCTGGGTGGCTTAGTCATTTCAGTGACTGACTCGATTTCGGCTCAGGTCATGATCTCATGGTTGGTGGGATCGAGCCCTGCATCAGGCTCTGTGCTGAGCCTTCTTGAGATTCTCTCTCTCCCTTTCTTTCTCTGCTCCTCCCCTGCTCACTTGCTTGTGCTGTCTCTCTCTCTCTCTCTCTCTCTCTCTCTCTCTCAAAAATTAATGGGCTCCTGGGTGGCTTACTCAGTCAATGATTTGACTNGTTCTGTATAGTTGGTTAATGGTTTTGTATGAGTGTGTGTGTGTGTCTGTGTGTGTTCTCATATGCTTTTGTTTATGAAACTATTTGAAAATTAAACTTTTAATCTTTTAATTATATATCACGAGATTCCCTTTCAGATGTGGTAAAATGGTAAAGCAGTACATTTGGAAAGAACAGATTTCAAATATCCTCTGCCCATTTCATTTGAAACACTTCATCTTTTAAAATGGTAACCCTTTTTGGGGGCACCTGGGTGGCTTAGTCATTTCAGTGACTGACTCGATTTCGGCTCAGGTCATGATCTCATGGTTGGTGGGATCGAGCCCTGCATCAGGCTCTGTGCTGAGCCTTCTTGAGATTCTCTCTCTCCCTTTCTTTCTCTGCTCCTCCCCTGCTCACTTGCTTGTGCTGTCTCTCTCTCTCTCTCTCTCTCTCTCTCTCTCTCAAAAATTAATGGGCTCCTGGGTGGCTTACTCAGTCAATGATTTGACTCTTGGTTTTGGCTCAGGTCATGATCTCACAGTTTCATGGGTTCAAACCCCATGTGGGGCTTAGGATTCTCTGTCTCCCTGTCTCTCTGCTCTTCTCCAACTTACGCTGTCTCTATCTCTCTCACAGTAAATACAAAACTCTTAGAAACAATGAAAATAAAATAAACATTAAAAATTAAAATAGTAACTTTTTAAAAAAAGACCTCCTTAGCACCCCCAGCCACGTTTTTTAAGTTTAATTCCAATAGCCCCTGTCCAGTTTAAATTCTCTTTGTAGGTCCTGAGTATAAATTCATAGCCTAAACTAAACTGCCCATATAATAAAACTTAGTGGAATTGCTTATTTTCTTACTCTGTCAATGTCTGGTGAAATCTTCAGTAAGAACATACAGTGTCTTAAGTTGCTGTGACAGTGAAAGAGCCTTTAGAATAAATGCTTTAATTGTTCATTTGGAGAAACTTCACTGCTCCCTCTCCCCTCAGCATCATACCCTTAGGGAAAGAAAGAGAGAAATCTCTAGTGACAAAAATCCCTATCTTCTAATTATTCTGACTTTTGTCCTAACTATAGAAAAGAGTGTTTACTTTAGTGGGAATTATCTAAAGCAAGATTAGAGAGGGGGCCGTTTGATCGGCTAAGTTTTTAGCTTCCACATCTGCAATATTATGGGTGCATTACTAATCCATAGATGGCTGGAAGCAGTGCAGGAAGCCAGGCTCTCTCTTCCCCAAGGTAGGAAAACTCCTTTGACAAAAGAGCAGACCCTGAAGGAGCAACCTTTCTTCCTATTATTCCCCATGCTAGCTTGGTTGTACCACAGATGGGACTCCGTCCCCTGGATTTTTAACTCTGTATGCTGATGTGGCATGACGAAGCCTAGATTATATTATAGCTGTAATCCTGCCCCAGAGCTTGTGTTTGTTTTAATTGTTCATTTTTACAGATTCAAATTTGTCCCTTTGAACCTTAGGCATTATGTTTGTTCAGTGTGTATTAGAGGTTTTCAGTGATTTTTAGGATCATTATAATCATTCAGCTTCTATTCAAAACTATGGTGAGGTGAAGGAAATTGATGTGCTGGCTCCTCTCCCTAGTACTCACTTGTGCTAATTGTTCTCCCACTCTGATGCAGAGTATGAGCCCTGACTGGGTAGGAACTTGCCTCTTTAACCCGGCCTGCTACGGTGATACGTGATCTGACGATTGTCACCGTGTCTGGGGACTCTGAAGTCCAACAGGCTTTTCTCCTGGCTGGGGAGTGTCATGCCAGTTTTTCTTTATCTTGTTTCTTTTATATCTAGACATTCTCAGATACCTTTTTTCCTTTCTTCTTAATATGTATACCTGTGCTGTAGCAACGTAGCAACGTGTTTTCAGGTTTGGAGAAGTTTGGAAGAAGCCAGTTCTCAAGGGTAACTGTATCTACTTGCATTTGTCTGTATGTGAAGTATACCATGAATAGAGAAAAAGGGTACATTTTAAGTTCAGTGAATTCCAAAAAGTGAACATATCCACTCATGAACCAGCAACCAGATGAAGAAACAGAATATTGCCAGCTCCCCAGAAGTGCCCCTTGTGCCCCCTAGTTTCTCCCCAGAAGTATAACCACAGTCCTGACTTCTAACACGTAAGATTATTTTTGCTTGTGTTTGTACTTAGTATAAATGGAACCATACGGTACTGTTATGTCTGGCTTCTTTCACTTAACATTATGTTGGTGAGATCCTTTCATTTTGCTGCATATAAAGAGATCTTCTTTATTTTCATTTCTTTTTTTATTCCAGTGTGTCTCACTAGCTTCCAAATGAATATATCTCTCCAGTTGGCTTGTAGAGCTGGCCATGCAGCCTAGCGCTGTCTCGCACATAGTAGGTGTTAAATTGACTTGGTGTAGAGATAGAAGGAAATTTACCCAGTTTGGAACTTCTCCTTTAATAGATAGATGCTCACTCAGGTCCATATTATGGGGAAAACTGTCACTTCTTTATTTCTCATGTTTCGACATGATTAAATATTTGGCCTCCTTTAACTGATTTAATATTATTTGCATAACTAGTTGCAAGAGTCATGAGAATGAGTGAGTAATGTTGCTAACTTTTGATGACTGGAAAGAGAGTATTACTTAGGAAATTTCTCAGAACTCCTGCCTTCATTGGAGTCAGAGCTTTTTCCACCATCACGGGTCTTCAGCAGAATTTTCTATACCTCACCCTTGGGGATTCTTGTTTGGCTTGGGTCTTTGCAGTGATGTCATATTGCTGTTGATTCTTCATCCTGTTTGTGAGGCTGGTTAGCTTTTCTGCTGACCTTGCTGCACTTGGAACATGTCCTCCCAGCCTCCCCTAAGGTGGTGGAAGTTTGGGGTGAAATAAAGATAAGGAGATGAAACCCAACATAAAATTCCAAGCAAGCCTATGTTCTTGCCCCACCCTACCCTGTCCAGCTCCCTCCCTCCCTCCTCTCACCTCACAGATCTTCAGGTGAGAAATCTCTTAGCATCTACTCATTCTCATTTCTAAAAGACAAGGATGTTTTAAAAACAACAGTCTTTGGCGTGACATTCTGTCATAACTAAGAGCAGCAGAAACGGTAGTAACTGTTAGAATGAGGGAATGTGTCAGTATATGGTATTTCCTGATGGTGAATCACCTTCCCATGAGCCCCCTTGGAGATCACTTCTCTTGTGAGTGAATGAGAGGAGGTATACACTGAGAAAAGAGTGGATGAACACTTGTCACTGTTTCACTTTAAATGCTACTGGACTACATTGAGTCTCCTCTCACTTTTGTTCACTTACTGAAGATGCTGGATTTTTTCCCTTCTGAGGCTAGAACTAAAGAAGATTCCCTGGTTATTTGTTTGTCCTTAAGTTGTTTAGAAAGGGGTTTTTGTCCAAAAGGGGAAAGGAAGAAAAGGCTGTTAAGATAAAGGAGATTAAAATTGGGAGTGGCAGCATGAAGCAGCAGACTCTCTGGGTCTTTGAGAGAACCATGGTCTGATTGGACCTGGTTCCTCTTTGTGACTTGGTACATTGCAGAGCTGTTGCTCACATAGTTCCAGCAACCTTTTCTTACTTTTTCCCTTCACCTTCTTTAGCCTAACATGGCACTTCTTTATGATAGCTTGAGTAAGTAGACCAACAGTGTGTCTTGCTATATTTATATAAATGCTTTCTAATGATACCATGGTTCATATGTGTGTGTGTGTGTGTGTGTGTGTGTGTGTGTGTGTATGTGTGTGTAGGGTGACTGTCATTTTCTTTTAGTCAGTCCAGAAACAAAAGGGACAGGAAAGTGGTAATATTTGTGGTCAAAGATGAATCTTCATAGTGAAGTCCAGGAAAGTGAACTGTTACTTTCAAGATAAGCCCTTTGCCTTACTAGCAATTATTGGTTCTAGTTATTTTCCTCTTGTGTGTTTTCATTTTCTGCATGAGGAGAATGGGGAGTAGATGCCCATTTCTCCTTACTTTGCTAATAGAGTTGGAGAGAATTCCAGATGTGTGCTGTATGGTTGGGTGCAGTGTGTGTAGGGGTTGTGGCCTGGGAGTTCATGGTGGGGGAGTTGCTGGTTTCTGCAGACAGACACAGGGACTCTGCATCTTCCTCTGAACCCATGGAGCCTGTGGCTGTGGCCCCTGCTCTGGTTTGATACAGCAAAATTTATAGCTGATGTTGCTTCAGGTAAAGCTGAGGTCATCACAGATGGTGAATGTTTTCTTAACAACTCTTGTCATGTTAGCTTAGAAGTTCAAGGTCTTTTGGGCCTCTTTGTTTTACTGCTAATGCTCATCTTCTCGATGGGAAGAAAGTGAAAATTTATCCTCCCCTTCCTCTAAGAAAGGCTCACTGATAGTGGTATATGTTTATATTTATTATAAATTATAATTTTATAATAACATTTATTACAAGTTATGTATATTTGCGGTATGTTCATTGTAGCTCAATAAGACAGTAGGAACAAAAAGTTAAAGTAACTTCTAGAGTATTGTTTTTGTTTTTTTATTTATGAAATATAGGTAATCTAGGGAGAAAATATAGAGAAATAAAAGATGAAAAGCATTTCATAATTCTGTTACCTTGGCTTTATTACTGTTAATGTGTTAGTGTATATTTTTCTAGTTTCGTATATTCTAGACACATATCTGGCTATACGTAGTTATTTTTTACATGATAAAATAGCTTTTTTTTTTCCCTAACATTAAAAGTCATGTACTTATTTAGAAAATTGAAAGATGGAAAACCTTTTTTCCTT